>NC_060123.1:5203446-5509531 GCF_021461395.2 Schistocerca americana | reverse complement strand
CGGAAACGGCAGGATTTTCTTTTGGGATACGACAATCACATTTCCCATCCACTAATCCTTCTTTACTGCAACCCTCACTCCCAAACATTGACGAATTCACACGGAAATTGCGTCGCAATGAAATACTATGTGTTCTAAGACATTTCCCTCTAAATCGAGTAACGTTACTATGGAAACGATAGGATTTTCTTTTAGGATACGACAATCTCATTTCCGATCCACTAATCCTTCTTTACTGCATCCCTCACTCCCACACATTGACGAATTCACACGAAAATTGCGTCGCTATGAAATACTATGTGTTCTAAGACATTTCCTTCTAAATCGAGTAACGTTTCTATGGAAACGACAGGATTTACTTTTGGGATACGACAATCACATTTCCGATCCACTAATCCTTCTTTACTGCATCCCTCACTCCCACACATTGACGAATTCACACGGAAATTGCGTCGCTATGAATTACTGTGGGTTCTATGACTTCTCCTCCTAAATCAAGTAACGTTTCTATGGAAACGACAGGACCTTTTTTTGGGATACGACAATCTCATTTCCGATCCACTAATCCTTCTTTACTGCATCCCTCACTCCCAAACATTGACGAATTCAAACGGAAATTGCGTCGCTATGAAATACTATGTGTTCTAAGACATTTCCTTCTGAATCGAGTAACGTTTCTATGGAAACGACAGGATTATCTTTTGGGATACGACAATCTCATTTCCGATCCACTAATCCTTCTTTACTGCATCCCTCACTCCCACACATTGACGAATTCACACGGAAATTGCGTCGCTATGAAATACGAGTACTATGTGTTCTAAGACATTTCCTTCTAAATCGAGTAACGTTTCTATGGAAACGACAGGATTTTCTTTTGGGATACGACAATCTCAATTCCGATCCACTAATCCTTCTTTACTGCATCCCTCACTCCCACACATTGACGAATTCACACGGAAATTGCGTCGCTATGAAATACGAGTACTATGTGTTCTAAGACATTTCTTTCTAAATCGAGTAACGTTTCTATGGAAACGACAGGATTTTCTTTTGGGGGTACGACAATCACATTCCCGATCCACTAATTCTTTTTTACTGCATCCCTCACTACCAAACATTGACGAATTCACACGGAAATTGCGTCGCTATGAATTACTATGGGTTCTATGACTTCTCCTTCTAAATCGAGTAACGTTTCTATGGAAACGACAGGATTTTCTTTTGGGATACGACAATCTCATTTCCGATCCACTAATCCTTCTTTACTGCATCCCTCACTCCCACACATTGACGAATTCACACGGAAATTGCGTCGCTATGAAATACGAGTACTATGTGTTCTAAGACAATTCCTTCTAAATCGAGTAACGTTTCTACGGAAACGGCAGGATTTTCTTTTGGGATACGACAATCACATTTCCCATCCACTAATCCTTCTTTACTGCAACCCTCACTCCCAAACATTGACGAATTCACACGGAAATTGCGTCGCTATGAAATACTATGTGTTCTAAGACATTTCCCTCTAAATCGAGTAACGTTTCTATGGAAACGACAGGATTTTCTTTTAGGATACGACAATCTCATTTCCGATCCACTAATCCTTCTTTACTGCATCCCTCACTCCCACACATTGACGAATTCACACGAAAATTGCGTCGCTATGAAATACTATGTGTTCTAAGACATTTCCTTCTAAATCGAGTAACGTTTCTATGGAAACGACAGGATTTACTTTTGGGATACGACAATCACATTTCCGATCCACTAATCCTTCTTTACTGCATCCCTCACTCCCACACATTGACGAATTCACACGGAAATTGCGTCGCTATGAATTACTGTGGGTTCTATGACTTCTCCTCCTAAATCAAGTAACGTTTCTATGGAAACGACAGGACCTTTTTTTGGGATACGACAATCACATTTCCGATCCACTAATCCTTCTTTACTGCATCCCTCACTCCCAAACATTGACGAATTCACACGGAAATTGCGTCGCTATGAAATACTATGTGTTCTAAGACATTTCCTTCTGAATCGAGTAACGTTTCTATGGAAACGACAGGATTTTCTTTTGGGATACGACAATGACATTTCCGATCCACTAATCCTTCTTTACTGCATCCTTCACTCCCACACATTGACGAATTCACACGGAAATTGCGTCGCTATGAATTACTATGGGTTCTATGATATCTCCTTCTAAATCAAGTAACGTTTCTATGGAAACGACAGGACTTTTTTTTGGGATACGACAATCTCATTTCCGATCCACTAATCCTTCTTTACTGCATCCCTCACTCCCAAACATTGACGAATTCACACGGAAATTGCGTCGCTATGAAATACTATGTGTTCTAAGACATTTCCTTCTAAATCGAGTAACGTTTCTATGGAAACGACTGGATTTTCTTTTGGGATACGACAATCTCATTTCCGATCCACTAATCCTTCTTTACTGCATCCCTCACTCCCAAACATTGACGAATTCACACGGAAAGTCCGTCGCTATGAAATACGAGTACTATGTGTTCTAAGACATTTCCTTCTAAATCGAGTAACGTTTCTATGGAAACGACAGGATTTTCTTTTGGGGGTACGACAATCACATTTGCGATCCACTAATTCTTCTTTACTGCATCCCTAACTCACAAACATTGACGAATTCACACGGAAATTGCGTCGCTATGAATTACTATGGGTTCTATGACTTCTCCTTCTAAATCGAGTTACGTTTCTATGGAAACGACAGGATTTTCTTTTGGGATACGACAATCACATGTCCGATCCACTAATCCTTCTTTACTGCATTTCTCACTCCCAAACATTGACGAATTCACATGGAAATTGCGTCGCTATGAAATACTATGTGTTCTAAGGCATTTGTTTCTAAATCGAGTAACGTTTCTATGGAAACGACAGGATTTTCTTTTGGGATACGACAATCACAGTTCCGATCCACTAATCCTTCTTTACTGCACCCCTCACTCCCAAACATTGACGAATTCACACGGAAATTGCGTCGCTATGAAATACTATGTGTTCTAAGACATATCCTTCTAAATCGAGTAACGTTTCTATGGAAACGACAGGATTTTCCTTTGGGATACGACAATCACATTTCCGTTCCACTAATCCTTCTTTACTGCATCCCTCACTATCAAACATTGTCGAATTCACACGGAAATTGCGTCGCTATGAAATACTATGTGTTCTAAGACATTTCCTTCTAAATCGAGTAACGTTTCTATGGAAACGACAGGATTTTCTTTTGGGATACGACAATCTCATTTCCGATCCACTAATCCTTCTTTACTGCAACCCTCATTCCCACACATTGACGAATTCACACGGAAATTCCGTCGCTATGAAATACGAGTACTATAAGTTCTAAGACATTTCCTTCTAAATCGAGTAACGTTTCTATGGAAACGACAGGATTTTCTTTTGGTATACGACAATCACATTTCCGATCCACTAATCGTTCGTTACTGCATCCCTCACTCCCAAACATTGACGAATTCACACGGAAATTGGGTCGCTATGAAATACTATGTGTTCTAGGACATTTCCTTCTAAATCGAGTAACGTTTCTATGGAAACGACAGGATTTTCTTTTGGGATACGACAATCTTATTTCCGACCCACTAATCCTTCTTTACTGCATCCCTCACTCCCACACATTGACGAATTCACACGGAAATTGCGTAGCTATGAAATACGAGTACTATGTGTTCTAAGACAATTCCTCCTAAATCGAGTAACGTTTCTATGGAAACGACAGGATATTCTTTTGGGATACGACAATCACATTTCCGATCCACTAATGCTTCTTTACTGCAACCCTCACTCCCAAACATTGAGAATTCACACGGAAATTGCGTCGCTATGAAATACTATGTGTTCTAAGACATTTCCTTCTAAATCGAGTAACGTTTCTATGGAAACGACAGGATTTTCTTTTGGGATACGACAATCTCATTTCCGATCCACTAATCCTTCTTTACTGCATCCCTCACTCCCACACATTGACGAATTCACACGGAAATTCCGTCGCTATGAAATACGAGTACTATGTGTTCTAAGACATTTCCTTCTAAATCGAGTAACGTTTCTATGGAAACGACAGGATTTTCTTTTGGGATACGACAATCACATTTCCGATCCACTAATCCTTCTTTACTGCATCCCTCACTCCCAAACATTGACGAATTCACACGGAAATTGCGTCGCTATGAAATACTATGTGTTCTAAGACATTTCCTTCTAAATCGAGTAACGTTTCTATGGAAACGACAGGATTTTCTTTTGGGATACGACAATTTTATTTCCGATCCACTAATCCTCCCTTACTGCATCCCTCACTCCCTCACATTGACGAATTCACACGGAAGTATCGTAGCTATGAAATACGAGTACTATGTGTTCTAAGACAATTCCTTCTAAATCGAGTAACGTTTCTATGCAAACGACAGGATTTTCTTTTGGGATACGACAATCACATTTCCGATCCACTAATCCTTCTTTAGTGCAACCCTCACTCCCAAACATTGACGAATTCACACGGAAATTGCGTCGCTATGAAATACTATGTGTTCTAAGACATTTCCTTCTAAATCGAGTAACGCTTCTATGGAAACGACAGGATTTTCTTTTGGGATACGACAATCACATTTCCGATCCACTAATCCTTCTTTACTGCATCCCTCACTCCCACACATTGACGAATTCAAACGGATATTCCGTCGCTATGAAATACGAGTACTATGTGTTCTAAGACATTTCCTTCTAAATCGAGTAACGTTTCTATGGAAACGACAGGATTTTCTTTCGGATACGACAATCACATTTCCGTTCCACTAATTCTTCTTTACTGCATCCCTCACTATCAAACATTGTCGAATTCACACGGAAATTGCGTCGCTATGAAATACTATGTGTTCTAAGACATTTCCTTCTAAATCGAGTAACGTTTCTATGGAAACGACAGGATTTTCTTTTGGGATACGACAATCTCATTTCCGATCCACTAATCCTTCTTTACTGCAACCCTCATTCCCACACATTGACGAATTCACACGGAAATTCCGTCGCTATGAAATACGAGTACTATAAGTTCTAAGACATTTCCTTCTAAATCGAGTAACGTTTCTATGGAAACGACAGGATTTTCTTTTGGGATACGACAATCACATTTCCGATCCACTAATCCTTCGTTACTGCATCCCTCACTCCCAAACATTGACGAATTCACACGGAAATTGGGTCGCTATGAAATACTATGTGTTCTAGGACATTTCCTTCTAAATCGAGTAACGTTTCTATGGAAACGACAGGATTTTCTTTTGGGATACGACAATCTTATTTCCGATCCACTAATCCTTCTTTACTGCATCCCTCACTCCCACACATTGACGAATTCACACGGAAATTGCGTAGCTATGAAATACGAGTACTATGTGTTCTAAGACAATTCCTTCTAAATCGAGTAACGTTTCTATGGAAACGACAGGATATTCTTTTGGGATACGACAATCACATTTCCGATCCACTAATGCTTCTTTACTGCAACCCTCACTCCCAAACATTGACGAATTCACACGGAAATTGCGTCGCTATGAAATACTATGTGTTCTAAGACATTTCCTTCTAAATCGAGTAACGTTTCTATGGAAACGACAGGATTTTCTTTTGGAATACGACAATCTCATTTCCGATCCACTAATCCTTCTTTACTGCATCCCTCACTCCCACACATTGACGAATTCACACGGAAATTCCGTCGCTATGAAATACGAGTACTATGTGTTCTAAGACATTTCCTTCTAAATCGAGTAACGTTTCTATGGAAACGACAGGATTTTCTTTTGGGATACGACAATAACATTTCCGATCCACTAATCCTTCTTTACTGCATCCCTCACTCCCAAACATTGACGAATTCACACGGAAATTGCGTCGCTATGAAATACTATGTGTTCTAAGACATTTCCTTCTAAATCGAGTAACGTTTCTATGGAAACGACAGGATTTTCTTTTGGGATACGACAATTTTATTTCCGATCCACTAATCCTTCCCTACTGCATCCCTCACTCCCTCACATTGACGAATTCACACGGAAATATCGTAGCTATGAAATACGAGTACTATGTGTTCTAAGACAATTCCTTCTAAATCGAGTAACGTTTCTATGGAAACGACAGGAATTTCTTTTGGGATACGACAATCACATTTCCGATCCACTAATCCTTCTTTAGTGCAACCCTCACTCCCAAACATTCACGAATTCACACGGAAATTGCGTCGCTATGAAATACTATGTGTTCTAAGACATTTCCTTCTAAATCGAGTAACGCTTCTATGGAAACGACAGGATTTTCTTTTGGGATACGACAATCACATTTCTGATCCACTAATCCTTCTTTACTGCATCCCTCACTCCCACACATTGACGAATTCACACGGATATTCCGTCGCTATGAAATACGAGTACTATGTGTTCTAAGACATTTCCTTCTAAATCGAGTAACGTTTCTATGGAAACGACAGGATTTACTTTTGGGATACGACAATCACATTTCCGATCAACTAATCCTTCTTTACTGCATCCCTCACTCCCACACATTGACCAATTCATACGGAAATTACGTCGCTATGAATTACTGTGGGTTCTATGACTTCTCCTTCTAAATCAAGTAACATTTCTATGGAAACGACAGGACTTTTTTTTGGGATACGACAATCTCATTTCCGATCCACTAATCCTTCTTTACTGCATCCCTCACTCCCAAACATTGACGAATTCACACGGAAATTGCGTCGCTATGAAGTACTATGTGTTCTAAGACATTTCCTTCTAAATCAAGTAACGTTTCTATGGAAACGACAGGATTTTCTTTTGGGATACGACAATCTCATTTCCGATCCACTTATCCTTCTTTACTGCATCCCTCACTCCCACACATTGACGAATTCACACGGAAATTGCGTCGCTATGAAATACGAGTACTATGTGTTCTAAGACATTTCTTTCTAAATCGAGTAACGTTTCTATGGAAACGACAGGATTTTCTTTTGGGGGTACGACAATCACATTTCCGATCCACTAATTCTTCTTTACTGCATCCCTAACTCACAAACATTGACGAATTCACACGGAAAATGCGTCGCTATGAATTACTATGGGTTCTATGACTTCTGCTTCTAAATCGAGTAATGTTTCTATGGATACGACAGGATTTTCTTTTGGGATACGACAGTCTCATTTCCGATCCACTAATCCCTCTTTACTGCATCCCTCACTCCCACACATTGACGAATTCACACGAAAATTGCATCGCTATGAAATACTATTTGTTGTAAGACATTTCCTTCTAAATCGAATAACGTTTCTATGGAAACGACAGGATTTTCTTTTGGGATACGACAATCACATTTCCGTTCCAATAATCCTTCTTTACTGCATTTCTCACTCCCAAACATTGACGAATTCACATGGAAATTGCGTCGCTATGAAATACTATGTGTTCTAAGACATTTGTTTCCAAATCGAGTAACATTTCTATGGAAACGACAGGATTATCTTTTGGGATACGACAATCTCATTTCCGATCCACTAATCCTTCTTTACTGCATCCCTCACTCCCACACATTGACGAATTCACACGGAAATTGCGTCGCTATGAAATACGAGTACTATGTGTTCTATGACATTTCCTTCTAATTCGAGTAACGTTTCTATGGAAATGACAGGATTTTCTTTTGGGATACGACAATCTCAATTCCGATCCACTAATCCTTCTTTACTGCATCCCTCACTCCCACACATTGACGAATTCACACGGAAATTGCGTCGCTATGAAATACGAGTACTATGTGTTCTAAGACAATTCCTTCTAAATCGAGTAACGTTTCTACGGAAACGACAGGATTTTCTTTTGGGATACGACAATCACATTTCCCATCCACTAATCCTTCTTTACTGCAACCCTCACTTCCAAACATTGACGAAATCACACGGAAATTGCGTCGCTATGAAATACTATGTGTTCTAAGACATTTCCTTCTAAATCGAGTAACGTTTCTATGGAAACGACAGAATTTTCTTTTAGGTTACGACAATCTCATTTCCGATCCACTAATCCTTCTTTACTGCATCCCTCACTCCCACACATTGACGAATTCACACGGAAATTGCGTCGCTATGAAACACTATGGGTTCTAAGACATTTCCTTCTAAATCGAGTAACGTTTCTATGGAAACGACAGGATTTACTTTTGGGATACGACAATCACATTTCCGATCCACTAATCCTTCTTTACTGCATCCCTCACTCCCACACATTGACGAATTCACACGGAAATTGCGTCGCTATGAATTACTGTGGGTTCTATGACTTATCCTTCCCAATCAAGTAACGTTTCTATGGAAACGACAGGACCTTTTTTTGGGATACGACAATCTCATTTCCGATCCACTAATCCTCCTTTACTGCATCCCTCACTCCCAAACATTGACGAATTCACACGGAAATTACGTCGCTATGAAATACTATGTGTTCTAAGACATTTCCTTCTAATCGAGTAACGTTTCTATGGAAACGACAGGATTTTCTTTTGGGATACGACAATCTCATTTCCGATCCACTAATCCTTCTTTACTGCATCCCTCTCTCCCACACATTGACGAATTCACACGGAAATTCCGTCGCTTTGAAATACGAGTACTATGTGTTCTAAGACATTTCCTTCTAAATCGAGTAACGTTACTATGGAAACGACAGGATTTACTTTTGGGATACGACAATCACATTTTCGATCCACTAATCCTTCTTTACTGCATCCCTCACTCCCACACATTGACGAATTCACACGGAAATTGCGTCGCTATGAATTACTATGGGTTCTATGACTTCTCCTTCTAAATCAAGTAACGTTTCTATGGAAACGACAGGACTTTTTTTTGGGATACGACAATCTCATTTCCGATCCACTAATCCTTCTTTACTGCATCCCTCACTCCCAAACATTGACGAATTCACACGGAAATTGCGTCGCTATGAAATACTATGTGTTCTAAGACATTTCCTTCTAAATCGAGTAACGTTTCTATGGAAACGACTGGATTTTCTTTTGGGATACGACAATCTCATTTCTGATCCACTAATGCTTCTTTACTGCATCCCTCACTCCCAAACATTGACGAATTCACACGGAAAGTCCGTCGCTATGAAATACGAGTACTATGTGTTCTAAGACATTTCCTTCTAAATCGAGTAACGTTTCTATGGAAACGACAGGATTTTCTTTTGGGGGTACGACAATCACATTTCCGATCCACTAATTCTTCTTTACTGCATCCCTAACTCACAAACATTGACGAATTCACACGGAAATTGCGTCGCTATGAATTACTGTGGGTTCTATGACTTATCCTTTCCAATCAAGTAACGTTTCTATGGAAACGACAGGACCTTTTTTTGGGATACGACAATCTCATTTCCGATCCACTAATCCTCCTTTACTGCATCCCTCACTCCCAAACATTGACGTATTCACACGGAAATTACGTCGCTATGAAATACTATGTGTTCTAAGACATTTCCTTCTAATCGAGTAACGTTTCTATGGAAACGACAGGATTTTCTTTTGGGATACGACAATCTCATTTCCGATCCACTAATCCTTCTTTACTGCATCCCTCACTCCCACACATTGACGAATTCACACGGAAATTCCGTCGCTTTGAAATACGAGTACTATGTGTTCTAAGACATTTCCTTCTAAATCGAGTAACGTTACTATGGAAACGACAGGATTTACTTTTGGGATAAGACAATCACATTTCCGATCCACTAATACTTCTTTACTGCATCCCTCACTCCCACACATTGACGAATTCACACGGAAATTGCGTCGCTATGAAATACGAGTACTATGTGTTCTAAGACATTTCTTTCTAAATCGAGTAACGTTTCTATGGAAACGACAGGATTTTCTTTTGGGGGTACGACAATCACATTCCCGATCCACTAATTCTTCTTTACTGCATCCCTCACTACCAAACATTGACGAATTCACACGGAAATTGCGTCGCTATGAATTACTATGGGTTCTATGACTTCTCCTTCTAAATCGAGTAACGTTTCTATGGAAACGACAGGATTTTCTTTTGGGATACGACAATCTCATTTCCGATCCACTAATCCTTCTTTACTGCATCCCTCACTCCCACACATTGACGAATTCACACGGAAATTGCGTCGCTATGAAATACGAGTACTATGTGTTCTAAGAGAATTCCTTCTAAATCGAGTAACGTTTCTACGGAAACGGCAGGATTTTCTTTTGGGATACGACAATCACATTTCCCATCCACTAATCCTTCTTTACTGCAACCCTCACTCCCAAACATTGACGAATTCACACGGAAATTGCGTCGCTATGAAATACTATGTGTTCTAAGACATTTCCCTCTAAATCGAGTAACGTTTCTATGGAAACGACAGGATTTTCTTTTAGGATACGACAATCTCATTTCCGATCCACTAATCCTTATTTACTGCATCCCTCACTCCCACACATTGACGAATTCACACGGAAATTGCGTCGCTATGAAATACTATGTGTTCTAAGACATTTCCTTCTAAATCGAGTAACGTTTCTATGGAAACGACAGGATTTACTTTTGGGATACGACAATCACATTTCCGATCCACTAATCCTTCTTTACTGCATCCCTCACTCCCACACATTGACGAATTCACACGGAAATTGCGTCGCTATGATTTACTGTGGGTTCTATGACTTCTCCTCCTAAATCAAGTAACGTTTCTATGGAAACGACAGGACCTTTTTTTGGGATACGACAATCTCATTTCCGATCCACTAATCCTTCTTTACTGCATCCCTCACTCCCAAACATTGACGAATTCACACGGAAATTGCGTCGCTATGAAATACTATGTGTTCTAAGACATTTCCTTCTGAATCGAGTAACGTTTCTATGGAAACGACAGGATTTTCTTTTGGGATACGACAATGACATTTCCGATCCACTAATCCTTCTTTACTGCATCCTTCACTCCCACACATTGACGAATTCACACGGAAATTGCGTCGCTGTGAATTACTATGGGTTCTATGACTTCTCCTTCTAAATCAAGTAACGTTTCTATGGAAACGACAGGACTTTTTTTTGGGATACGACAATCTCATTTCCGATCCACTAATCCTTCTTTACTGCATCCCTCACTCCCAAACATTGACGAATTCACACGGAAATTGCGTCGCTATGAAATACTATGTGTTCTAAGACATTTCCTTCTAAATCGAGTAACGTTTCTATGGAAACGACTGGATTTTCTTTTGGGATACGACAATCTTATTTCTGATCCACTAATCCTTCTTTACTGCAACCCTCATTCCCACACATTGACGAATTCACACGGAAATTCCGTCGCTATGAAATACGAGTACTATAAGTTCTAAGACATTTCCTTCTAAATCGAGTAACGTTTCTATGGAAACGACAGGATTTTCTTTTGGTATACGACAATCACATTTCCGATCCACTAATCCTTCGTTACTGCATCCCTCACTCCCAAACATTGACGAATTCACACGGAAATTGGGTCGCTATGAAATACTATGTGTTCTAGGACATTTCCTTCTAAATCGAGTAACGTTTCTATGGAAACGACAGGATTTTCTTTTGGGATACGACAATCTTATTTCCGACCCACTAATCCTTCTTTACTGCATCCCTCACTCCCACACATTGACGAATTCACACGGAAATTGCGTAGCTATGAAATACGAGTACTATGTGTTCTAAGACAATTCCTTCTAAATCGAGTAACGTTTCTATGGAAACGACAGGATATTCTTTTGGGATACGACAATCACATTTCCGATCCACTAATGCTTCTTTACTGCAACCCTCACTCCCAAACATTGAGAATTCACACGGAAATTGCGTCGCTATGAAATACTATGTGTTCTAAGACATTTCCTTCTAAATCGAGTAACGTTTCTATGGAAACGACAGGATTTTCTTTTGGGATACGACAATCTCATTTCCGATCCACTAATCCTTCTTTACTGCATCCCTCACTCCCACACATTGACGAATTCACACGGAAATTCCGTCGCTTTGAAATACGAGTACTATGTGTTCTAAGACATTTCCTTCTAAATCGAGTAACGTTACTATGGAAACGACAGGATTTACTTTTGGGATACGACAATCACATTTCCGATCCACTAATACTTCTTTACTGCATCCCTCACTCCCACACATTGACGAATTCACACGGAAATTGCGTCGCTATGAAATACGAGTACTATGTGTTCTAAGACATTTCTTTCTAAATCGAGTAACGTTTCTATGGAAACGACAGGATTTTCTTTTGGGGGTACGACAATCACATTCCCGATCCACTAATTCTTCTTTACTGCATCCCTCACTACCAAACATTGACGAATTCACACGGAAATTGCGTCGCTATGAATTACTATGGGTTCTATGACTTCTCCTTCTAAATCGAGTAACGTTTCTATGGAAACGACAGGATTTTCTTTTGGGATACGACAATCTCATTTCCGATCCACTAATCCTTCTTTACTGCATCCCTCACTCCCACACATTGACGAATTCACACGGAAATTGCGTCGCTATGAAATACGAGTACTATGTGTTCTAAGAGAATTCCTTCTAAATCGAGTAACGTTTCTACGGAAACGGCAGGATTTTCTTTTGGGATACGACAATCACATTTCCCATCCACTAATCCTTCTTTACTGCAACCCTCACTCCCAAACATTGACGAATTCACACGGAAATTGCGTCGCTATGAAATACTATGTGTTCTAAGACATTTCCCTCTAAATCGAGTAACGTTTCTATGGAAACGACAGGATTTTCTTTTAGGATACGACAATCTCATTTCCGATCCACTAATCCTTATTTACTGCATCCCTCACTCCCACACATTGACGAATTCACACGGAAATTGCGTCGCTATGAAATACTATGTGTTCTAAGACATTTCCTTCTAAATCGAGTAACGTTTCTATGGAAACGACAGGATTTACTTTTGGGATACGACAATCACATTTCCGATCCACTAATCCTTCTTTACTGCATCCCTCACTCCCACACATTGACGAATTCACACGGAAATTGCGTCGCTATGATTTACTGTGGGTTCTATGACTTCTCCTCCTAAATCAAGTAACGTTTCTATGGAAACGACAGGACCTTTTTTTGGGATACGACAATCTCATTTCCGATCCACTAATCCTTCTTTACTGCATCCCTCACTCCCAAACATTGACGAATTCACACGGAAATTGCGTCGCTATGAAATACTATGTGTTCTAAGACATTTCCTTCTGAATCGAGTAACGTTTCTATGGAAACGACAGGATTTTCTTTTGGGATACGACAATGACATTTCCGATCCACTAATCCTTCTTTACTGCATCCTTCACTCCCACACATTGACGAATTCACACGGAAATTGCGTCGCTATGAATTACTATGGGTTCTATGACTTCTCCTTCTAAATCAAGTAACGTTTCTATGGAAACGACAGGACTTTTTTTTGGGATACGACAATCTCATTTCCGATCCACTAATCCTTCTTTACTGCATCCCTCACTCCCAAACATTGACGAATTCACACGGAAATTGCGTCGCTATGAAATACTATGTGTTCTAAGACATTTCCTTCTAAATCGAGTAACGTTTCTATGGAAACGACTGGATTTTCTTTTGGGATACGACAATCTTATTTCTGATCCACTAATCCTTCTTTACTGCAACCCTCATTCCCACACATTGACGAATTCACACGGAAATTCCGTCGCTATGAAATACGAGTACTATAAGTTCTAAGACATTTCCTTCTAAATCGAGTAACGTTTCTATGGAAACGACAGGATTTTCTTTTGGTATACGACAATCACATTTCCGATCCACTAATCCTTCGTTACTGCATCCCTCACTCCCAAACATTGACGAATTCACACGGAAATTGGGTCGCTATGAAATACTATGTGTTCTAGGACATTTCCTTCTAAATCGAGTAACGTTTCTATGGAAACGACAGGATTTTCTTTTGGGATACGACAATCTTATTTCCGACCCACTAATCCTTCTTTACTGCATCCTTCACTCCCACACATTGACGAATTCACACGGAAATTGCGTAGCTATGAAATACGAGTACTATGTGTTCTAAGACAATTCCTTCTAAATCGAGTAACGTTTCTATGGAAACGACAGGATATTCTTTTGGGATACGACAATCACATTTCCGATCCACTAATGCTTCTTTACTGCAACCCTCACTCCCAAACATTGAGAATTCACACGGAAATTGCGTCGCTATAAAATACTATGTGTTCTAAGACATTTCCTTCTAAATCGAGTAACGTTTCTATGGAAACGACAGGATTTTCTTTTGGGATACGACAATTTCATTTCCGATCCACTAATCCTTCTTTACTGCATCCCTCACTCCCACACATTGACGAATTCACACGGAAATTCCGTCGCTATGAAATACGAGTACTATGTGTTCTAAGACATTTCCTTCTAAATCGAGTAACGTTTCTATGGAAACGACAGGATTTTCTTTTGGGATACGACAATCACATTTCCGATCCACTAATCCTTCTTTACTGCATCCCTCACTCCCAAACATTGACGAATTCACACGGAAATTGCGTCGCTATGAAATACTATGTGTTCTAAGACATTTCCTTCTAAATCGAGTAACGTTTCTATGGAAACGACAGGATTTTCTTTTGGGATACGACAATTTTATTTCCGATCCACTAATCCTCCCTTACTGCATCCCTCACTCCCTCACATTGACGAATTCACACGGAAATATCGTAGCTATGAAATACGAGTACTATGTGTTCTAAGACAATTCCTTCTAAATCGAGTAACGTTTCTATGCAAACGACAGGATTTTCTTTTGGGATACGACAATCACATTTCCGATCCACTAATCCTTCTTTAGTGCAACCCTCACTCCCAAACATTGACGAATTCACACGGAAATTACGTCGCTATGAAATACTATGTGTTCTAAGACATTTCCTTCTAATCGAGTAACGTTTCTATGGAAACGACAGGATTTTTTTTTGGGATACGACAATCTCATTTCCGATCCACTAATCCTTCTTTACTGCATCCCTCACTCCCACACATTGACGAATTCACACGGAAATTCCGTCGCTTTGAAATACGAGTACTATGTGTTCTAAGACATTTCCTTCTAAATCGAGTAACGATACTATGGAAACGACAGGATTTACTTTTGGGATACGACAATCACATTTCCGATCCACTAATACTTCTTTACTGCATCCCTCACTCCCACACATTGACGAATTCACACGGAAATTGCGTCGCTATGAAATACGAGTACTATGTGTTCTAAGACATTTCTTTCTAAATCGAGTAACGTTTCTATGGAAACGACAGGATTTTCTTTTGGGGGTACGACAATCACATTCCCGATCCACTAATTCTTCTTTACTGCATCCCTCACTACCAAACATTGACGAATTCACACGGAAATTGCGTCGCTATGAATTACTATGGGTTCTATGACTTCTCCTTCTAAATCGAGTAACGTTTCTATGGAAACGACAGGATTTTCTTTTGGGATACGACAATCTCATTTCCGATCCACTAATCCTTCTTTACTGCATCCCTCTCTCCCACACATTGACGAATTCACACGGAAATTCCGTCGCTTTGAAATACGAGTACTATGTGTTCTAGGACATTTCCTTCTAAATCGAGTAACGTTTCTATGGAAACGACAGGATTTTCTTTTGGGATACGACAATCTTATTTCCGACCCACTAATCCTTCTTTACTGCATCTCTCACTCCCACACATTGGCGAATTCACACGGAAATTCCGTCGCTATGAAATACGAGTACTATAAGTTCTAAGACATTTCCTTCTAAATCGAGTAACGTTTCTATGGAAACGACAGGATTTTCTTTTGGTATACGACAATCACATTTCCGATCCACTAATCCTTCGTTACTGCATCCCTCACTCCCAAACATTGACGAATTCACACGGAAATTGGGTCGCTATGAAATACTATGTGTTCTAGGACATTTCCTTCTAAATCGAGTAACGTTTCTATGGAAACGACAGGATTTTCTTTTGGGATACGACAATCTTATTTCCGACCCACTAATCCTTCTTTACTGCATCCCTCACTCCCACACATTGACGAATTCACACGGAAATTGCGTAGCTATGAAATACGAGTACTATGTGTTCTAAGACAATCCCTTCTAAATCGAGTAACGTTTCTATGGAAACGACAGGATATTCTTTTGGGATACGACAATCACATTTCCGATCCACTAATGCTTCTTTACTGCAACCCTCACTCCCAAACATTGAGAATTCACACGGAAATTGCGTCGCTATGAAATACTATGTGTTCTAAGACATTTCCTTCTAAATCGAGTAACGTTTCTATGGAAACGACAGGATTTTCTTTTGGGATACGACAATCTCATTTCCGATCCACTAATCCTTCTTTACTGCATCCCTCACTCCCACACATTGACGAATTCACACGGAAATTCCGTCGCTATGAAATACGAGTACTATGTGTTCTAAGACATTTCCTTCTAAATCGAGTAACGTTTCTATGGAAACGACAGGATTTTCTTTTGGGATACGACAATCACATTTCCGATCCACTAATCCTTCTTTACTGCATCCCTCACTCCCAAACATTGACGAATTCACACGGAAATTGCGTCGCTATGAAATACTATGTGTTCTAAGACATTTCCTTCTAAATCGAGTAACGTTTCTATGGAAACGACAGGATTTTCTTTTGGGATACGACAATTTTATTTCCGATCCAGTAATCCTCCCTTACTGCATCCCTCACTCCCTCACATTGACGAATTCACACGGAAATATCGTAGCTATGAAATACGAGTACTATGTGTTCTAAGACAATTCCTTCTAAATCGAGTAACGTTTCTATGCAAACGACAGGATTTTCTTTTGGGATACGACAATCACATTTCCGATCCACTAATCCTTCTTTAGTGCAACCCTCACTCCCAAACATTGACGAATTCACACGGAAATTGCGTCGCTATGAAATACTATGTGTTCTAAGACATTTCCTTCTAAATCGAGTAACGCTTCTATGGAAACGACAGGATTTTCTTTTGGGATACGACAATCACATTTCCGATCCACTAATCCTTCTTTACTGCATCCCTCACTCCCACACATTGACGAATTCAAACGGATATTCCGTCGCTATGAAATACGAGTACTATGTGTTCTAAGACATTTCCTTCTAAATCGAGTAACGTTTCTATGGAAACGACAGGATTTTCTTTTGGGATACGACAATCACATTTCCGTTCCACTAATTCTTCTTTACTGCATCCCTCACTATCAAACATTGTCGAATTCACACGGAAATTGCGTCGCTATGAAATACTATGTGTTCTAAGACATTGCCTTCTAAATCGAGTAACGTTTCTATGGAAACGACAGGATTTTCTTTTGGGATACGACAATCTCATTTCCGATCCACTAATCCTTCTTTACTGCAACCCTCATTCCCACACATTGACGAATTCACACGGAAATTCCGTCGCTATGAAATACGAGTACTATAAGTTCTAAGACATTTCCTTCTAAATCGAGTAACGTTTCTATGGAAACGACAGGATTTTCTTTTGGGATACGACAATCACATTTCCGATCCACTAATCCTTCGTTACTGCATCCCTCACTCCCAAACATTGACGAATTCACACGGAAATTGGGTCGCATTAAAATACTATGTGTTCTAGGACATTTCCTTCTAAATCGAGTAACGTTTCTATGGAAACGACAGGATTTTCTTTTGGGATACGACAATCTTATTTCCGATCCACTAATCCTTCTTTACTGCATCCCTCACTCCCACACATTGACGAATTCACACGGAAATTGCGTAGCTATGAAATACGAGTACTATGTGTTCTAAGACAATTCCTTCTAAATCGAGTAACGTTTCTATGGAAACGACAGGATATTCTTTTGGGATACGACAATCACATTTCCGATCCACTAATGCTTCTTTACTGCAACCCTCACTCCCAAACATTGACGAATTCACACGGAAATTGCGTCGCTATGAAATACTATGTGTTCTAAGACATTTCCTTCTAAATCGAGTAACGTTTCTATGGAAACGACAGGATTTTCTTTTGGAATACGACAATCTCATTTCCGATCCACTAATCCTTCTTTACTGCATCCCTCACTCCCACACATTGACGAATTCACACGGAAATTCCGTCGCTATGAAATACGAGTACTATGTGTTCTAAGACATTTCCTTCTAAATCGAGTAACGTTTCTATGGAAACGACAGGATTTTCTTTTGGGATACGACAATAACATTTCCGATCCACTAATCCTTCTTTACTGCATCCCTCACTCCCAAACATTGACGAATTCACACGGAAATTGCGTCGCTATGAAATACTATGTGTTCTAAGACATTTCCTTCTAAATCGAGTAACGTTTCTATGGAAACGACAGGATTTTCTTTTGGGATACGACAATTTTATTTCCGATCCACTAATCCTTCCCTACTGCATCCCTCACTCCCTCACATTGACGAATTCACACGGAAATATCGTAGCTATGAAATACGAGTACTATGTGTTCTAAGACAATTCCTTCTAAATCGAGTAACGTTTCTATGGAAACGACAGGAATTTCTTTTGGGATACGACAATCACATTTCCGATCCACTAATCCTTCTTTAGTGCAACCCTCACTCCCAAACATTGACGAATTCACACGGAAATTGCGTCGCTATGAAATACTATGTGTTCTAAGACATTTCCTTCTAAATCGAGTAACGCTTCTATGGAAACGACAGGATTTTCTTTTGGGATACGACAATCACATTTCCGATCCACTAATCCTTCTTTACTGCATCCCTCACTCCCACACATTGACGAATTCACACGGATATTCCGTCGCTATGAAATACGAGTACTATGTGTTCTAAGACATTTCCTTCTAAATCGAGTAACGTTTCTATGGAAACGACAGGATTTACTTTTGGGATACGACAATCACATTTCCGATCAACTAATCCTTCTTTACTGCATCCCTCACTCCCACACATTGACCAATTCATACGGAAATTACGTCGCTATGAATTACTGTGGGTTCTATGACTTCTCCTTCTAAATCAAGTAACATTTCTATGGAAACGACAGGACTTTTTTTTGGGATACGACAATCTCATTTCCGATCCACTAATCCTTCTTTACTGCATCCCTCACTCCCAAACATTGACGAATTCACACGGAAATTGCGTCGCTATGAAGTACTATGTGTTCTAAGACATTTCCTTCTAAATCAAGTAACGTTTCTATGGAAACGACAGGATTTTCTTTTGGGATACGACAATCTCATTTCCGATCCACTTATCCTTCTTTACTGCATCCCTCACTCCCACACATTGACGAATTCACACGGAAATTGCGTCGCTATGAAATACGAGTACTATGTGTTCTAAGACATTTCTTTCTAAATCGAGTAACGTTTCTATGGAAACGACAGGATTTTCTTTTGGGGGTACGACAATCACATTTCCGATCCACTAATTCTTCTTTACTGCATCCCTAACTCACAAACATTGACGAATTCACACGGAAAATGCGTCGCTATGAATTACTATGGGTTCTATGACTTCTGCTTCTAAATCGAGTAATGTTTCTATGGATACGACAGGATTTTCTTTTGGGATACGACAATCTCATTTCCGATCCACTAATCCCTCTTTACTGCATCCCTCACTCCCACACATTGACGAATTCACACGAAAATTGCATCGCTATGAAATACTATTTGTTGTAAGACATTTCCTTCTAAATCGAATAACGTTTCTATGGAAACGACAGGATTTTCTTTTGGGATACGACAATCACATTTCCGTTCCAATAATCCTTCTTTACTGCATTTCTCACTCCCAAACATTGACGAATTCACATGGAAATTGCGTCGCTATGAAATACTATGTGTTCCAAGACATTTGTTTCCAAATCGAGTAACATTTCTATGGAAACGACAGGATTATCTTTTGGGATACGACAATCTCATTTCCGATCCACTAATCCTTCTTTACTGCATCCCTCACTCCCACACATTGACGAATTCACACGGAAATTGCGTCGCTATGAAATACGAGTACTATGTGTTCTATGACATTTCCTTCTAATTCGAGTAACGTTTCTATGGAAATGACAGGATTTTCTTTTGGGATACGACAATCTCAATTCCGATCCACTAATCCTTCTTTACTGCATCCCTCACTCCCACACATTGACGAATTCACACGGAAATTGCGTCGCTATGAAATACGAGTACTATGTGTTCTAAGACAATTCCTTCTAAATCGAGTAACGTTTCTACGGAAACGACAGGATTTTCTTTTGGGATACGACAATCACATTTCCCATCCACTAATCCTTCTTTACTGCAACCCTCACTTCCAAACATTGACGAAATCACACGGAAATTGCGTCGCTATGAAATACTATGTGTTCTAAGACATTTCCTTCTAAATCGAGTAACGTTTCTATGGAAACGACAGAATTTTCTTTTAGGTTACGACAATCTCATTTCCGATCCACTAATCCTTCTTTACTGCATCCCTCACTCCCACACATTGACGAATTCACACGGAAATTGCGTCGCTATGAAACACTATGGGTTCTAAGACATTTCCTTCTAAATCGAGTAACGTTTCTATGGAAACGACAGGATTTACTTTTGGGATACGACAATCACATTTCCGATCCACTAATCCTTCTTTACTGCATCCCTCACTCCCACACATTGACGAATTCACACGGAAATTGCGTCGCTATGAATTACTGTGGGTTCTATGACTTATCCTTCCCAATCAAGTAACGTTTCTATGGAAACGACAGGACCTTTTTTTGGGATACGACAATCTCATTTCCGATCCACTAATCCTCCTTTACTGCATCCCTCACTCCCAAACATTGACGAATTCACACGGAAATTACGTCGCTATGAAATACTATGTGTTCTAAGACATTTCCTTCTAATCGAGTAACGTTTCTATGGAAACGACAGGATTTTCTTTTGGGATACGACAATCTCATTTCCGATCCACTAATCCTTCTTTACTGCATCCCTCTCTCCCACACATTGACGAATTCACACGGAAATTCCGTCGCTTTGAAATACGAGTACTATGTGTTCTAAGACATTTCCTTCTAAATCGAGTAACGTTACTATGGAAACGACAGGATTTACTTTTGGGATACGACAATCACATTTTCGATCCACTAATCCTTCTTTACTGCATCCCTCACTCCCACACATTGACCAATTCATACGGAAATTACGTCGCTATGAATTACTGTGGGTTCTATGACTTCTCCTTCTAAATCAAGTAACATTTCTATGGAAACGACAGGACTTTTTTTTGGGATACGACAATCTCATTTCCGATCCACTAATCCTTCTTTACTGCATCCCTCACTCCCAAACATTGACGAATTCACACGGAAATTGCGTCGCTATGAAGTACTATGTGTTCTAAGACATTTCCTTCTAAATCAAGTAACGTTTCTATGGAAACGACAGGATTTTCTTTTGGGATACGACAATCTCATTTCCGATCCACTTACCCTTCTTTACTGCATCCCTCACTCCCACACATTGACGAATTCACACGGAAATTGCGTCGCTATGAAATACGAGTACTATGTGTTCTAAGACATTTCTTTCTAAATCGAGTAACGTTTCTATGGAAACGACAGGATTTTCTTTTGGGGGTACGACAATCACATTTCCGATCCACTAATTCTTCTTTACTGCATCCCTAACTCACAAACATTGACGAATTCACACGGAAAATGCGTCGCTATGAATTACTATGGGTTCTATGACTTCTGCTTCTAAATCGAGTAATGTTTCTATGGATACGACAGGATTTTCTTTTGGGATACGACAATCTCATTTCCGATCCACTAATCCCTCTTTACTGCATCCCTCACTCCCACACATTGACGAATTCACACGAAAATTGCATCGCTATGAAATACTATTTGTTGTAAGACATTTCCTTCTAAATCGAATAACGTTTCTATGGAAACGACAGGATTTTCTTTTGGGATACGACAATCACATTTCCGTTCCAATAATCCTTCTTTACTGCATTTCTCACTCCCAAACATTGACGAATTCACATGGAAATTGCGTCGCTATGAAATACTATGTGTTCCAAGACATTTGTTTCCAAATCGAGTAACATTTCTATGGAAACGACAGGATTATCTTTTGGGATACGACAATCTCATTTCCGATCCACTAATCCTTCTTTACTGCATCCCTCACTCCCACACATTGACGAATTCACACGGAAATTGCGTCGCTATGAAATACGAGTACTATGTGTTCTATGACATTTCCTTCTAATTCGAGTAACGTTTCTATGGAAATGACAGGATTTTCTTTTGGGATACGACAATCTCAATTCCGATCCACTAATCCTTCTTTACTGCATCCCTCACTCCCACACATTGACGAATTCACACGGAAATTGCGTCGCTATGAAATACGAGTACTATGTGTTCTAAGACAATTCCTTCTAAATCGAGTAACGTTTCTACGGAAACGACAGGATTTTCTTTTGGGATACGACAATCACATTTCCCATCCACTAATCCTTCTTTACTGCAACCCTCACTTCCAAACATTGACGAAATCACACGGAAATTGCGTCGCTATGAAATACTATGTGTTCTAAGACATTTCCTTCTAAATCGAGTAACGTTTCTATGGAAACGACAGAATTTTCTTTTAGGTTACGACAATCTCATTTCCGATCCACTAATCCTTCTTTACTGCATCCCTCACTCCCACACATTGACGAATTCACACGGAAATTGCGTCGCTATGAAACACTATGGGTTCTAAGACATTTCCTTCTAAATCGAGTAACGTTTCTATGGAAACGACAGGATTTACTTTTGGGATACGACAATCACATTTCCGATCCACTAATCCTTCTTTACTGCATCCCTCACTCCCACACATTGACGAATTCACACGGAAATTGCGTCGCTATGAATTACTGTGGGTTCTATGACTTATCCTTCCCAATCAAGTAACGTTTCTATGGAAACGACAGGACCTTTTTTTGGGATACGACAATCTCATTTCCGATCCACTAATCCTCCTTTACTGCATCCCTCACTCCCAAACATTGACGAATTCACACGGAAATTACGTCGCTATGAAATACTATGTGTTCTAAGACATTTCCTTCTAATCGAGTAACGTTTCTATGGAAACGACAGGATTTTCTTTTGGGATACGACAATCTCATTTCCGATCCACTAATCCTTCTTTACTGCATCCCTCTCTCCCACACATTGACGAATTCACACGGAAATTCCGTCGCTTTGAAATACGAGTACTATGTGTTCTAAGACATTTCCTTCTAAATCGAGTAACGTTACTATGGAAACGACAGGATTTACTTTTGGGATACGACAATCACATTTTCGATCCACTAATCCTTCTTTACTGCATCCCTCACTCCCACACATTGACGAATTCACACGGAAATTGCGTCGCTATGAATTACTATGGGTTCTATGACTTCTCCTTCTAAATCAAGTAACGTTTCTATGGAAACGACAGGACTTTTTTTTGGGATACGACAATCTCATTTCCGATCCACTAATCCTTCTTTACTGCATCCCTCACTCCCAAACATTGACGAATTCACACGGAAATTGCGTCGCTATGAAATACTATGTGTTCTAAGACATTTCCTTCTAAATCGAGTAACGTTTCTATGGAAACGACTGGATTTTCTTTTGGGATACGACAATCTCATTTCTGATCCACTAATGCTTCTTTACTGCATCCCTCACTCCCAAACATTGACGAATTCACACGGAAAGTCCGTCGCTATGAAATACGAGTACTATGTGTTCTAAGACATTTCCTTCTAAATCGAGTAACGTTTCTATGGATACGACAGGATTTTCTTTTGGGGGTACGACAATCACATTTCCGATCCACTAATTCTTCTTTACTGCATCCCTAACTCACAAACATTGACGAATTCACACGGAAATTGCGTCGCTATGAATTACTGTGGGTTCTATGACTTATCCTTCCCAATCAAGTAACGTTTCTATGGAAACGACAGGACCTTTTTTTATGATACGACAATCTCATTTCCGATCCACTAATCCTCCTTTACTGCATCCCTCACTCCCAAACATTGACGAATTCACACGGAAATTACGTCGCTATGAAATACTATGTGTTCTAAGACATTTCCTTCTAATCGAGTAACGTTTCTATGGAAACGACAGGATTTTCTTTTGGGATACGACAATCTCATTTCCGATCCACTAATCCTTCTTTACTGCATCCCTCACTCCCACACATTGACGAATTCACACGGAAATTCCGTCGCTTTGAAATACGAGTACTATGTGTTCTAAGACATTTCCTTCTAAATCGAGTAACGTTACTATGGAAACGACAGGATTTACTTTTGGGATACGACAATCACATTTCCGATCCACTAATCCTTCTTTACTGCATCCCTCACTCCCACACATTGACGAATTCACACGGAAATTGCGTCGCTATGAAATACGAGTACTATGTGTTCTAAGACATTTCTTTCTAAATCGAGTAACGTTTCTATGGAAACGACAGGATTTTCTTTTGGGGGTACGACAATCACATTCCCGATCCACTAATTCTTCTTTACTGCATCCCTCACTACCAAACATTGACGAATTCACACGGAAATTGCGTCGCTATGAATTACTATGGGTTCTATGACTTCTCCTTCTAAATCGAGTAACGTTTCTATGGAAACGACAGGATTTTCTTTTGGGATACGACAATCTCATTTCCGATCCACTAATCCTTCTTTACTGCATCCCTCACTCCCACACATTGACGAATTCACAAGGAAATTGCGTCGCTATGAAATACGAGTACTATGTGTTCTAAGAGAATTCCTTCTAAATCGAGTAACGTTTCTACGGAAACGGCAAGATTTTCTTTTGGAATACGACAATCACATTTCCCATCCACTAATCCTTCTTTACTGCAACCCTCACTCCCAAACATTGACGAATTCACACGGAAATTGCGTCGCTATGAAATACTGTGTGTTCTAAGACATTTCCCTCTAAATCGAGTAACGTTTCTATGGAAACGACAGGATTTTCTTTTAGGATACGACAATCTCATTTCCGATCCACTAATCCTTATTTACTGCATCCCTCACTCCCACACATTGACGAATTCACACGGAAATTGCGTCGCTATGAAATACTATGTGTTCTAAGACATTTCCTTCTAAATCGAGTAACGTTTCTATGGAAACGACAGGATTTACTTTTGGGATACGACAATCACATTTCCGATCCACTAATCCTTCTTTACTGCATCCCTCACTCCCACACATTGACGAATTCACACGGAAATTGCGTCGCTATGATTTACTGTGGGTTCTATGACTTCTCCTCCTAAATCAAGTAACGTTTCTATGGAAACGACAGGACCTTTTTTTGGGATACGACAATCTCATTTCCGATCCACTAATCCTTCTTTACTGCATCCCTCACTCCCAAACATTGACGAATTCACACGGAAATTGCGTCGCTATGAAATACTATGTGTTCTAAGACATTTCCTTCGGAATCGAGTAACGTTTCTATGGAAACGACAGGATTTTCTTTTGGGATACGACAATGACATTTCCGATCCACTAATCCTTCTTTACTGCATCCTTCACTCCCACACATTGACGAATTCACACGGAAATTGCGTCGCTATGAATTACTATGGGTTCTATGACTTCTCCTTCTAAATCCAGTAACGTTTCTATGGAAACGACAGGACTTTTTTTTGGGATACGACAATCTCATTTCCGATCCACTAATCCTTCTTTACTGCATCCCTCACTCCCAAACATTGACGAATTCACACGGAAATTGCGTCGCTATGAAATACTATGTGTTCTAAGACATTTCCTTCTAAATCGAGTAACGTTTCTATGGAAACGACTGGATTTTCTTTTGGGATACGACAATCTTATTTCTGATCCACTAATGCTTCTTTACTGCATCCCTCACTCCCAAACATTGACGAATTCACACGGAAAGTCCGTCGCTATGAAATACGAGTACTATGTGTTCTAAGACATTTCCTTCTAAATCGAGTAACGTTTCTATGGAAACGACAGGATTTTCTTTTGGGGGTACGACAATCACATTTCCGATCCACTAATTCTTCTTTACTGCATCCCTAACTCACAAACATTGACGAATTCACACGGAAATTGCGTCGCTATGAATTACTATGGGTTCTATGACTTCTCCTTCTAAATCGAGTAACGTTTCTATGGAAACGACAGGATTTTCTTTTGGGATACGACAATCACATTTCCGATCCACAAACGCTTCTTTACTGCAACCCTCACTCCCAAACATTGACGAATTCACACGGAAATTGCGTCGCTATGAAATACTATGTGTTCTAAGACATTTCCTTCTAAATCGAGTAACGTTTCTATGGAAACGACAGGATTTTCTTTTGGGATAGACAATCTCATTTCCGATCCACTACTCCTTCTTTACTGCATCCCTCACTCCCACACATTGACGAATTCACACGAAAATTGCATCGCTATGAAATACTATTTGTTGTAAGACATTTCCTTCTAAATCGAGTAACGTTTCTATGGAAACGACAGGATTTTCTTTTGGGATACGACAATCACATTTCCGTTCCACTAATCCTTCTTTACTGCAATTCTCACTAACAAACATTGACGAATTCACATGGAAATTGCGTCGCTATGAAATACTATGTGTTCTAAGACATTTGTTTCTAAATCGAGTAACATTTCTATGGAAACGACAGGATTATCTTTTGGGATACGACAATCTCATTTCCGATCCACTAATCCTTCTTTACTGCATCCCTCACTCCCACACATTGACGAATTCACACGGAAATTGCGTCGCTATGAAATACGAGTACTATGTGTTCTAAGACATTTCCTTCTAAATCGAGTAACGTTTCTATGGAAACGACAGGATTTTCTTTTGGGATACGACAATCTCAATTCCGATCCACTAATCCTTCTTTACTGCATCCCTCACTCCCACACATTGACGAATTCACACGGAAATTGCGTCGCTATGAAATACGAGTACTATGTGTTCTAAGACAATTCCTTCTAAATCGAGTAACGTTTCTACGGAAACGACAGGATTTTCTTTTGGGACACGACAATCACATTTCCCATCCACTAATCCTTCTTTACTGCAACCCTCACTCCCAAACATTGACGAAATCACACGGAAATTGCGTCGCTATGAAATACTATGAGTTCTAAGACATTTCCTTCTAAATCGAGTAACGTTTCTATGGAAACGACTGAATTTTCTTTTAGGTTACGACAATCTCATTTCCGATCCACTAATCCTTCTTTACTGCATCCCTCACTCCCACACATTGACGAATTCACACGGAAATTGCGTCGCTATGAAACACTATGGGTTCTAAGACATTTCCTTCTAAATCGAGTAACGTTTCTATGGAAACGACAGGATTTACTTTTGGGATACGACAATCACATTTCCGATCTACTAATCCTTCTTTACTGCATCCCTCACTCCCACACATTGACGAATTCACACGGAAATTGCGTCGCTATGAATTACTGTTGGTTCTATGACTTATCCTTCCAAATCAAGTAACGTTTCTATGGAAACGACAGGACCTTTTTTTGGGATACGACAATCTCATTTCCGATCCACTAATCCTTCTTTACTGCATCCCTCACTCCCAAACATTGACGAATTTACACGGAAATTACGTCGCTATGAAATACTATGTGTTCTAAGACATTTCCTTCTAATCGAGTAACGTTTCTATGGAAACGACAGGATTTTCTTTTGGGATACGACAATCTCATTTCCGATCCACTAATCCTCCTTTACTGCATCCCTCACTCCCACACATTGACGAATTCACACGGAAATTCCGTCGCTTTGAAATACGAGTACTATGTGTTCTAAGACATTTCCTTCTAAATCGAGTAACGTTTCTATGGAAGCGACAGGATTTACTTTTGGGATACGACAATCACATTTCCGATCCACTAATCCTTCTTTACTGCATCCCTCACTCCCACACATTGACGAATTCACACGGAAATTGCGTCGCTATGAAATACGAGTACTATGTGTTCTAAGACATTTCTTTCTAAATCGAGTAACGTTTCTATGGAAACGACAGGATTTTCTTTTGGGGGTACGACAATCACATTCCCGATCCACTAATTCTTCTTTACTGCATCCCTCACTACCAAACATTGACGAATTCACACGGAAATTGCGTCGCTATGAATTACTATGGGTTCTATGACTTCTCCTTCTAAATCGAGTAACGTTTCTATGGAAACGACAGGATTATCTTTTGGGATACGACAATCTCATTTCCGATCCACTAATCCTTCTTTACTGCATCCCTCACTCCCACACATTGACGAATTCACACGGAAATTGCGTCGCTATGAAATACGAGTACTATGTGTTCTAAGACATTTCCTTCTAAATCGAGTAACGTTTCTATGGAAACGACAGGATTTTCTTTTGGGATACGACAATCTCAATTCCGATCCACTAATCCTTCTTTACTGCATCCCTCACTCCCACACATTGACGAATTCACACGGAAATTGCGTCGCTATGAAATACGAGTACTATGTGTTCTAAGACAATTCCTTCTAAATCGAGTAACGTTTCTACGGAAACGACAGGATTTTCTTTTGGGACACGACAATCACATTTCCCATCCACTAATCCTTCTTTACTGCAACCCTCACTCCCAAACATTGACGAAATCACACGGAAATTGCGTCGCTATGAAATACTATGAGTTCTAAGACATTTCCTTCTAAATCGAGTAACGTTTCTATGGAAACGACTGAATTTTCTTTTAGGTTACGACAATCTCATTTCCGATCCACTAATCCTTCTTTACTGCATCCCTCACTCCCACACATTGACGAATTCACACGGAAATTGCGTCGCTATGAAACACTATGGGTTCTAAGACATTTCCTTCTAAATCGAGTAACGTTTCTATGGAAACGACAGGATTTACTTTTGGGATACGACAATCACATTTCCGATCTACTAATCCTTCTTTACTGCATCCCTCACTCCCACACATTGACGAATTCACACGGAAATTGCGTCGCTATGAATTACTGTTGGTTCTATGACTTATCCTTCCAAATCAAGTAACGTTTCTATGGAAACGACAGGACCTTTTTTTGGGATACGACAATCTCATTTCCGATCCACTAATCCTTCTTTACTGCATCCCTCACTCCCAAACATTGACGAATTTACACGGAAATTACGTCGCTATGAAATACTATGTGTTCTAAGACATTTCCTTCTAATCGAGTAACGTTTCTATGGAAACGACAGGATTTTCTTTTGGGATACGACAATCTCATTTCCGATCCACTAATCCTCCTTTACTGCATCCCTCACTCCCACACATTGACGAATTCACATGGAAATTCCGTCGCTTTGAAATACGAGTACTATGTGTTCTAAGACATTTCCTTCTAAATCGAGTAACGTTTCTATGGAAGCGACAGGATTTACTTTTGGGATACGACAATCACATTTCCGATCCACTAATCCTTCTTTACTGCATCCCTCACTCCCACACATTGACGAATTCACACGGAAATTGCGTCGCTATGAAATACGAGTACTATGTGTTCTAAGACATTTCTTTCTAAATCGAGTAACGTTTCTATGGAAACGACAGGATTTTCTTTTGGGGGTACGACAATCACATTCCCGATCCACTAATTCTTCTTTACTGCATCCCTCACTACCAAACATTGACGAATTCACACGGAAATTGCGTCGCTATGAATTACTATGGGTTCTATGACTTCTCCTTCTAAATCGAGTAACGTTTCTATGGAAACGACAGGATTTTCTTTTGGGATACGACAATCTCATTTCCGATCCACTAATCCTTCTTTACTGCATCCCTCACTCCCACACATTGACGAATTCACACGGAAATTGCGTCGCTATGAAATACGAGTACTATGTGTTCTAAGACAATTCGGTCTAAATCGATTAACGTTTCTACGGAAACGGCTGGATTTTCTTTTGGGATACGACAATCACATTTCACATCCACTAATCCTTCTTTACTGCAACCCTCACTCCCAAACATTGACGAATTCACACGGAAATTGCGTCGCTATGAAATACTATGTGTTCTAAGACATTTCCCTCTAAATCAAGTAACGTTTCTATGGAAACGACAGGATTTTCTTTTAGGATACGACAATCTCATTTCCGATCCACTAATCCTTCTTTACTGCATCCCTCACTCCCACACATTGACGAATTCACACGGAAATTGCGTCGCTATGAAATACTATGTGTTCTAAGACATTTCCTTCTAAATCGAGTAACGTTTCTATGGAAACGACAGGATTTACTTTTGGGATACGACAATCACATTTCCGATCCACTAATGCTTCTTTACTGCATCCCTCACTCCCACACATTGACGAATTCACACGGAAATTGCGTCGCTATGAATTACTGTGGGTTCTATGACTTCTCCTCCTAAATCAAGTAACGTTACTATGGAAACGACAGGACCTTTTTTTGGGATACGACAATCTCATTTCCGATCCACTAATCCTTCTTTACTGCATCTCTCACTCCCAAACATTGACGAATTCACACGGAAAATGCGTCGCTATGAAATACTATGTGTTCTAAGACATTTCCTTCTGAATCGAGTTACGTTTCTATGGAAACGACAGGATTTTCTTTTGGGATACGACAATGACATTTCCGATCCACTAATCCTTCTTTACTGCATCCATCACTCCCACACATTGACGAATTCACACGGAAATTGCGTCGCTATAAATTACTATGGGTTCTATGACTTCTCCTTCTAAATCAAGTAACGTTTCTATGGAAACGACAGGACTTTTTTTTGGGATACGACAATCTCATTTCCGATCCAGTAATCCTTCTTTACTGCATCCCTCACTCCCAAACATTGACGAATTCACACGGAAATTGCGTCGCTATGAAATACTATGTGTTCTAAGACATTTCCTTGTAAATCGAGTAACGTTTCTATGGAAACGACTGGATTTTCTTTTGGGATACGACAATCTCATTTCCGATCCACTAATCCTTCTTTACTGCATCCCTCACTCCCAAACATTGACGAATTCACACGGAAAGTCCGTCGCTATGAAATACGAGTACTATGTGTTCTAAGACATTTCCTTCTAAATCGAGTAACGTTTCTATGGAAACGACAGAATTTTCTTTTGGGGGTACGACAATCACATTTCCGATCCACTAATTCTTCTTTACTGCATCCCTAACTCACAAACATTGACGAATTCACACGGAAATTGCGTCGCTATGAATTACTATGGGTTCTATGACTTCTCCTTCTAAATCGAGTAACGTTTCTATGGAAACGACAGGATTTTCTTTTGGGATACGATAATCACATTTCCGATCCACTAATCCTTCTTTACTGCATTTCTCACTCCCAAACATTGACGAATTCACATGGAAATTGCGTCGCTATGAAATGCTATGTGTTCTAAGGCATTTGTTTCTAAATTGAGTAACGATTCTATGGAAACGACAGGATTATCTTTTGGGATACGACAATCTCATTTCCGATCTACTAATCCTTCTTTACTGCATCCCTCACTCCCACACATTGACGAATTCACACGGAAATTGCGTCGCTATGAAGTACGAGTACTATGTGTTCTAAGACATTTCCTTCTAAATCGAGTAACGTTTCTATGGAAACGACAGGTTTTTCTTTTGGGATACGACAATCTCAATTCCGATCCACTAATCCTTCTTTACTGCATCCCTCACTCCCACACATTGACGAATTCACACGGAAATTGCGTCGCTATGAAATACGAGTACTATGTGTTCTAAGACAATTCCTTCTAAATCGAGTAACGTTTCGACGGAAACGACAGGATTTTCTTTTAGAATACGACAATCACATTTCCCATCCACTAATCCTTCTTTACTGCAACCCTCACTCCCAAACATTGACGAAATCACACGGAAATTGCGTCGCTATGAAATACATGTGTTCTAAGACATTTCCTTCTAAATCGAGTAACGTTTCTATGGAAACGACAGGATTTTCTTTACGGATACGACAATCTCATTTCCGATCCACTAATCCTTCTTTACTGCATCCCTCACTCCCACACAATGACGAGTTCACACGGAAATTGCGTCGCTATGAAACACTATGGGTTCTAAGACATTTCCTTCTAAATCCAGTAACGTTTCTATGGAAACGACAGGATTTACTTTTGGGATACGACAATCACATTTCCGATCCACTAATCCTCCTTTACTGCAACCCACTACTCCCAGACATTGTCGAATTCACCCGGAAATTGCGTCGCTATGAATTACTGTGGGTTCTATGACTTCTCCTTCCAAATCAAGTAACGTTTCTATGGAAACGACAGGACCTTTTTTTGGGATACGACAATCTCATTTCCGATCCACTAATCCTTCTTTACTGCATCCCTCACTCCCAAACATTGACGAATTCACACGGAAATTGCGTCGCTATGAATTACTATGGGTTCTATGACTACTCCTTCTAAATCGAGTAACGTTTCGATGGAAACGACAGGATTTTCTTTTGGGATACGACAATCTCATTTCCGATCCACTAATCCTTCTTTACTGCATCCCTCACTCCTACACATTGACGAATTCACACAGAAATTGCGTCGCTATGAAATACGAGTACTATGTGTTCTAAGACAATTCCTTCTAAATCGAGTAACGTTTCTACGGAAACGGCAGGATTTTCTTTTGGGATACGACAATCGCATTTCCCATCCACTAATCCTTCTTTACTGCAACCCTCACTCCCACACATTGACGAATTCACACGGAAATTGCGTCGCTATGAAATACAATGTGTTCTAAGACATTTCCCTCTAAATCGAGTAACGTTTCTATGGAAACGACAGGATTTTCTTTTGGGATACGACAATGACATTTCCGATCCACTAATCCTTCTTTACTGCATCCTTCACTCACACACATTGACGAATTCACATGGAAATTGCTTCGCTATCAATTACTATGGGTTCCATGACTTCTCCTTCTAAATCAAGTAACGTTTCTATGGAAACGACAGGACTTTTTTTTGGGATACGACAACCTCATTTCCGATCCACTAATCCTTCTTTACTGCATCCCTCACTCCCAAAAATTGACGAATTCACACGGAAATTGCGTCGCTATGAAATACTATGTGTTCTAAGACATTTCCTTCTAAATCGAGTAACGTTTCTGTGGAAACGACTGGATTTTCTTTTGGGATACGACAATCTCATTTCCGATCCACTAATCCTTCTTTACTGCATCCCTCACTCCCAAACATTGACGAATTCACACGGAAAGTCCGTCGCTATGAAATACGAGTACTATGTGTTCTAAGACATTTCCTTCTAAATCGAGTAACGTTTCTATGGAAACGACAGGATTTTCTTTCAGGGTACGACAATCACATTTCCGATCCACTAATTCTTCTTTACTGCATCCCCAACTCACAAACATTGACGAATTCACACGGAAATTGCGTCGCTATGAATTACTATGGGTTCTATGACTTCTCCTTCTAAATCGAGTAACGTTTCTATGGAAACGACAGGATTTTTTTTGGGATACGACAATCTCATTTCCGATCCACTAATCCTTCTTTACTGCATCCCTCACTCCCACACATTGACGAATTCACACGGAAATTGCGTCGCTATGAATTACTGTGGGTTCTATGACTTCTCCTCCTAAATCAAGTAACGTTACTATGGAAACGACAGGACCTTTTTTTGGGATACGACAATCTCATTTCCGATCCACTAATCCTTCTTTACTGCATCCCTCACTCCCAAACATTGACGAATTCACACGGAAAATGCGTCGCTATGAAATACTATGTGTTCTAAGACATTTCCTTCTGAATCGAGTAACGTTTCTATGGAAACGACAGGATTTTCTTTTGGGATACGACAATGACATTTCCGATCCACTAATCCTTCTTTACTGCATCCTTCACTCCCACACATTGATGAATTCACACGGAAATTGCGTCGCTATAAATTACTATGGGTTCTATGACTTCTCCTTCTAAATCAAGTAACGTTTCTATGGAAACGACAGGACTTTTTTTTGGGATACGACAATCTCATTTCCGATCCAGTAATCCTTCTTTACTGCATCCCTCACTCCCAAACATTGACGAATTCACACGGAAATTGCGTCGCTATGAAATACTATGTGTTCTAAGACATTTCCTTGTAAATCGAGTAACGTTTCTATGGAAACGACTAGATTTTCTTTTGGGATACGACAATCTCATTTCCGATCCACTAATCCTTCTTTACTGCATCCCTCACTCCCAAACATTGACGAATTCACACGGAAAGTCCGTCGCTATGAAATACGAGTACTATGTGTTCTAAGACATTTCCTTCTAAATCGAGTAACGTTTCTATGGAAACGACAGAATTTTCTTTTGGGGGTACGACAATCACATTTCCGATCCACTAATTCTTCTTTACTGCATCCCTAACTCACAAACATTGACGAATTCACACGGAAATTGCGTCGCTATGAATTACTATGGGTTCTATGACTTCTCCTTCTAAATCGAGTAACGTTTCTATGGAAACGACAGGATTTTCTTTTGGGATACGATAATCACATTTCCGATCCACTAATCCTTCTTTACTGCATTTCTCACTCCCAAACATTGACGAATTCACATGGAAATTGCGTCGCTATGAAATGCTATGTGTTCTAAGGCATTTGTTTCTAAATTGAGTAACGTTTCTATGGAAACGACAGGATTATCTTTTGGGATACGACAATCTCATTTCCGATCTACTAATCCTTCTTTACTGCATCCCTCACTCCCACACATTGACGAATTCACACGGAAATTGCGTCGCTATGAAGTACGAGTACTATGTGTTCTAAGACATTTCCTTCTAAATCGAGTAACGTTTCTATGGAAACGACAGGATTTACTTTTGGGATACGACAATCACATTTCCGATCCACTAATCCTCCTTTACTGCAACCCACTACTCCCAGACATTGTCGAATTCACCCGGAAATTGCGTCGCTATGAATTACTGTGGGTTCTATGACTTCTCCTTCCAAATCAAGTAACGTTTCTATGGAAACGACAGGACCTTTTTTTGGGATACGACAATCTCATTTCCGATCCACTAATCCTTCTTTACTGCATCCCTCACTCCCAAACATTGACGAATTCACACGGAAATTGCGTCGCTATGAATTACTATGGGTTCTATGACTACTCCTTCTAAATCGAGTAACGTTTCGATGGAAACGACAGGATTTTCTTTTGGGATACGACAATCTCATTTCCGATCCACTAATCCTTCTTTACTGCATCCCTCACTCCTACACATTGACGAATTCACACAGAAATTGCGTCGCTATGAAATACGAGTACTATGTGTTCTAAGACAATTCCTTCTAAATCGAGTAACGTTTCTACGGAAACGGCAGGATTTTCTTTTGGGATACGACAATCGCATTTCCCATCCACTAATCCTTCTTTACTGCAACCCTCACTCCCACACATTGACGAATTCACACGGAAATTGCGTCGCTATGAGATACAATGTGTTCTAAGACATTTCCCTCTAAATCGAGTAACGTTTCTATGGAAACGACAGGATTTTCTTTTGGGATACGACAATGACATTTCCGATCCACTAATCCTTCTTTACTGCATCCTTCACTCACACACATTGACGAATTCACATGGAAATTGCTTCGCTATCAATTACTATGGGTTCCATGACTTCTCCTTCTAAATCAAGTAACGTTTCTATGGAAACGACAGGACTTTTTTTTGGGATACGACAACCTCATTTCCGATCCACTAATCCTTCTTTACTGCATCCCTCACTCCCAAAAATTGACGAATTCACACGGAAATTGCGTCGCTATGAAATACTATGTGTTCTAAGACATTTCCTTCTAAATCGAGTAACGTTTCTGTGGAAACGACTGGATTTTCTTTTGGGATACGACAATCTCATTTCCGATCCACTAATCCTTCTTTACTGCATCCCTCACTCCCAAACATTGACGAATTCACACGGAAAGTCCGTCGCTATGAAATACGAGTACTATGTGTTCTAAGACATTTCCTTCTAAATCGAGTAACGTTTCTATGGAAACGACAGGATTTTCTTTCTGGGTACGACAATCACATTTCCGATCCACTAATTCTTCTTTACTGCATCCCCAACTCACAAACATTGACGAATTCACACGGAAATTGCGTCGCTATGAATTACTATGGGTTCTATGACTTCTCCTTCTAAATCGAGTAACGTTTCTATGGAAACGACAGGATTTTTTTTGGGATACGACAATCTCGTTTCCGATCCACTAATCCTTCTTTACTGCATCCCTCACTCCCACACATTGACGAATTCACACGGAAATTGCGTCGCTATGAATTACTGTGGGTTCTATGACTTCTCCTCCTAAATCAAGTAACGTTACTATGGAAACGACAGGACCTTTTTTTGGGATACGACAATCTCATTTCCGATCCACTAATCCTTCTTTACTGCATCCCTCACTCCCAAACATTGACGAATTCACACGGAAAATGCGTCGCTATGAAATACTATGTGTTCTAAGACATTTCCTTCTGAATCGAGTAACGTTTCTATGGAAACGACAGGATTTTCTTTTGGGATACGACAATGACATTTCCGATCCACTAATCCTTCTTTACTGCATCCTTCACTCCCACACATTGATGAATTCACACGGAAATTGCGTCGCTATAAATTACTATGGGTTCTATGACTTCTCCTTCTAAATCAAGTAACGTTTCTATGGAAACGACAGGACTTTTTTTTGGGATACGACAATCTCATTTCCGATCCAGTAATCCTTCTTTACTGCATCCCTCACTCCCAAACATTGACGAATTCACACGGAAATTGCGTCGCTATGAAATACTATGTGTTCTAAGACATTTCCTTGTAAATCGAGTAACGTTTCTATGGAAACGACTAGATTTTCTTTTGGGATACGACAATCTCATTTCCGATCCACTAATCCTTCTTTACTGCATCCCTCACTCCCAAACATTGACGAATTCACACGGAAAGTCCGTCGCTATGAAATACGAGTACTATGTGTTCTAAGACATTTCCTTCTAAATCGAGTAACGTTTCTATGGAAACGACAGAATTTTCTTTTGGGGGTACGACAATCACATTTCCGATCCACTAATTCTTCTTTACTGCATCCCTAACTCACAAACATTGACGAATTCACACGGAAATTGCGTCGCTATGAATTACTATGGGTTCTATGACTTCTCCTTCTAAATCGAGTAACGTTTCTATGGAAACGACAGGATTTTCTTTTGGGATACGATAATCACATTTCCGATCCACTAATCCTTCTTTACTGCATTTCTCACTCCCAAACATTGACGAATTCACATGGAAATTGCGTCGCTATGAAATGCTATGTGTTCTAAGGCATTTGTTTCTAAATTGAGTAACGTTTCTATGGAAACGACAGGATTATCTTTTGGGATACGACAATCTCATTTCCGATCTACTAATCCTTCTTTACTGCATCCCTCACTCCCACACATTGACGAATTCACACGGAAATTGCGTCGCTATGAAGTACGAGTACTATGTGTTCTAAGACATTTCCTTCTAAATCGAGTAACGTTTCTATGGAAACGACAGGATTTTCTTTTGGGATACGACAATCTCAATTCCGATCCACTAATCCTTCTTTACTGCATCCCTCACTCCCACACATTGACGAATTCACACGGAAATTGCGTCGCTATGAAATACGAGTACTATGTGTTCTAAGACAATTCCTTCTAAATCGAGTAACGTTTCGACGGAAACGACAGGATTTTCTTTTAGAATACGACAATCACATTTCCCATTCACTAATCCTTCTTTACTGCAACCCTCACTCCCAAACATTGACGAAATCACACGGAAATTGCGTCGCTATGAAATACATGTGTTCTAAGACATTTCCTTCTAAATCGAGTAACGTTTCTATGGAAACGACAGGATTTTCTTTTAGGATACGACAATCTCATTTCCGATCCACTAATCCTTCTTTACTGCATCCCTCACTCCCACACAATGACGAGTTCACACGGAAATTGCGTCGCTATGAAACACTATGGGTTCTAAGACATTTCCTTCTAAATCGAGTAACGTTTCTATGGAAACGACAGGATTTACTTTTGGTATACGACAATCACATTTCCGATCCACTAATCCTCCTTTACTGCAACCCACTACTCCCACACATTGTCGAATTCACCCGGAAATTGCGTCGCTATGAATTACTGTGGGTTCTATGACTTCTCCTTCCAAATCAAGTAACGTTTCTATGGAAACGACAGGACCTTTTTTTGGGATACGACAATCTCATTTCCGATCCACTAATCCTTCTTTACTGCATCCCTCACTCCCAAACATTGACGAATTCACACGGAAATTGCGTCGCTATGAAATACTATGTGTTCAAAGATATTTCGTTCTAATCGAGTAACGTTTCTATGGAAACGACAGGATTTTCTTTTGGGATACGACAATCTCATTTCCGATCCACTAATCCTTCTTTACTGCATCCCTCACTCCCACACATTGACGAATTCACACGGAAATTCCGTCGCTATGAAATACGAGTACTATGTGTTCTAAGACATTTCCTTCTGAATCGAGTAACGTTTCTATGGAAACGACAGGATGTACTTTTGGGATGCGACAATCACATTTCCGATCCACTAATCCTTCTTTACTGCATCCCTCACTCCCACACATTGACGAATTCACACGGAAATTGCGTCGCTATGAAATACGAGTACTATGTGTTCTAAGACATTTCTTTCTAAATCGAGTAACGTTTCTATGGAAACGACAGGATTTTCATTTGGGGGTACGACAATCACATTTCCGATCCACTAATTCTTCTTTACTACATCCCTCACTCCCAAATATTGACGAATTCACACGGAAATTGCGTCGCTATGAATTACTATGGGTTCTATGACTTCTCCTTCTAAATCGAGTAACGTTTCGATGGAAACGACAGGATTTTCTTTTGGGATACGACAATCTCATTTCCGATCCACTAATCCTTCTTTACTGCATCCCTCACTCCTACACATTGACGAATTCACACAGAAATTGCGTCGCTATGAAATACGAGTACTATGTGTTCTAAGACAATTCCTTCTAAATCGAGTAACGTTTCTACGGAAACGGCAGGATTTTCTTTTGGGATACGACAATCACATTTCCCATCCACTAATCCTTCTTTACTGCAACCCTCACTCCCACACATTGACGAATTCACACGGAAATTGCGTCGCTATGAAATACAATGTGTTCTAAGACATTTCCCTCTAAATCGAGTAACGTTTCTGTGGAAACGACAGGATTTTCTTTTGGGATACGACAATGACATTTCCGATCCACTAATCCTTCTTTACTGCATCCTTCACTCACACACATTGACGAATTCACATGGAAATTGCGTCGCTATCAATTACTATGGGTTCCATGACTTCTCCTTCTAAATCAAGTAACGTTTCTATGGAAACGACAGGACTTTTTTTTGGGATACGACAACCTCATTTCCGATCCACTAATCCTTCTTTACTGCATCCCTCACTCCCAAAAATTGACGAATTCACACGGAAATTGCGTCGCTATGAAATACTATGTGTTCTAAGACATTTCCTTCTAAATCGAGTAACGTTTCTATGGGAACGACTGGATTTTCTTTTGGGATACGACAATCTCATTTCCGATCCACTAATCCTTCTTTACTGCATCCCTCACTCCCAAACATTGACGAATTCACACGGAAAGTCCGTCGCTATGAAATACGAGTACTATGTGTTCTAAGACATTTCCTTCTAAATCGAGTAACGTTTCTATGGAAACGACAGGATTTTCTTTCTGGGTACGACAATCACATTTCCGATCCACTAATTCTTCTTTACTGCATCCCCAACTCACAAACATTGACGAATTCACACGGAAATTGCGTCGCTATGAATTACTATGGGTTCTATGACTTCTCCTTCTAAATCGAGTAACGTTTCTATGGAAACGACAGGATTTTCTTTTGGGATACGACAATCTCATTTCCGATCCACTAATCCCTCTTTACTGCATCCCTCACTCCCACACATTGGCGAATTCACACGGAAATTGCATCGCTATGTAATACTATGTGATCTAAGACATTTCCTTCTAAATCGAGTAACGTTTCTATGGAAACGACAGGATTTTCTTTTGGGATACGACAATCACATTTCCGATCCACTAATCCTTCTTTACTGCATTTCTCACTCCCAAACATTGACGAATTCACATGGAAATTGCGTCGCTATGAAATACTATGTGTTCTAAGGCATTTGTTTCTAAATCGAGTAACGTTTCTATGAAAACGACAGGATTATCTTTTGGGATACGACAATCTCATTTCCGATCCACTAATCCTTCTTTACTGCATCCCTCACTCCCACACATTGACGAATTCACACGGAAATTGCGTCGCTATGAAATACAAGTACTATGTGTTCTAAGACATTTCCTTCTAAATCGAGTAACGTTTCTATGGAAACGACAGGATTTTCTTTTGGGATACGACAATCTCAATTGCGATCCACTAATCCTTCTTTACTGCATCCCTCACTCCCACACATTGACGAATTCACACGGAAATTGCGTCGCTATGAAATACGAGTACTATGTGTTCTAAGACAATTCCTTCTAAATCGAGTAACGTTTCTACGGAAACGACAGGATTTTCTTTTGGAATACGACAATCCCATTTCCCATCCACTAATCCTTCTTTACTGCAACCCTCACTCCCAAACATTGACGAAATCACACGAAAATTGCGTCGCTATGAAATACTGTGTGTTCTAAGACATTTCCTTCTAAATCGAGTAACGTTTCTATGGAAACGACAGGATTTTCTTTTAGTATACGACAATCTCATTTCCGATCCACTAATCCTTCTTTACTGCATCCCTCACTCCCACACATTGACGAATTCACACGGAAATTGCGTCGCTATGAAACACGATGGGTTCTAAGACATTTCCTTCTAAATCTAGTAACGTTTCTATGGAAACTACAGGATTTTCTTTTAGGATACGACAATCTCATTTCCGATCCACTAATCCTTCTTTACTGCATCCCTCACTCCCACACATTGACGAATTCACACGGAAATTGCGTCGCTATGAAACACGATGGGTTCTAAGACATTTCCTTCTAAATCGAGTAACGTTTCTATGGAAACGACAGGATTTACTTTTGGGATACGGCAATCACATTTCCGATCCACTAATCCTTCTTTACTGCATCCCTCACTCCCACACATTGACGAATTCACACGGAAATTGCGTCGCTATGAATTACTGTGGGTTCTATGACTTCTCCTTCCAAATCAAGTAACGTTTCTATGGAAACGACAGGACCTTTTTTTGGGATACGACAATCTCATTTCCGATCCACTAATCCTTCTTTACTGCATCCCTCACTCCCAAACATTGACGAATTCACACGGAAATTGCGTCGCTATGAAATACTATGTGTTCTAAGACATTTCCTTCTAAATCGAGTAACGTTTCTATGGAAACGACAGGATTTTCTTTTGGGATACGACAATGACATTTCCGATCCACTAATCCTTCTTTACTGCATCCTTCACTCCCACACATTGACGAATTCACACGGAAATTGCGTCGCTATGAATTACTATGGGTTCTATGACTTCTCCTTCTAAATCAAGTAACGTTTCTATGGAAACGACAGGACTTTTTTTTGGGATACGACAATCTCATTTCCGATCCACTAATCCTTCTTTACTGCATCCCTCACTCCCAAACATTGACGAATTCACACGGAAATTGCGTCGCTATGAAATACTATCTGTTCTAAGACATTTCCTTCTAAATCGAGTAACTTTTCTATGGAAACGACTGGATTTTCTTTTGGGGGTACGACAATCACATTTCCGATCCACTAATTCTTCTTTACTGCATCCCTAACTCACAAACATTGACGAATTCACACAGAAATTGCGTCGCTATGAATTTCTATGGGTTCTATGACTTCTCCTTCTAAATCGAGTAACGTTACTATGGAAACGACAGGATTTTCCTTTGGGATACGACAATCACATTTCCGATCCACTAATCCTTCTTTACTGCATTTCTCACTCCCAAACATTGACGAATTCACATGGAAATTGCGTCGCTATGAAATACTATGTGTTCTAAGGCATTTGTTTCTAAATCGAGTAACGTTTCTATGGAAACGACAGGATTATCTTTTGGGATACGACAATCTCATTTCCGATCCACTAATCCTTCTTTACTGCATCCCTCACTCCCACACATTGACGAATTCACACGGAAATTGCGTCGCTATGAAATACGAGTACTATGTGTTCTAAGACATTTCCTTCTAAATCGAGTAACGTTTCTATGGAAACGACAGGATTTTCTTTTGGGATACGACAATCTCAATTCCGATCCACTAATCCTTCTTTACTGCATCCCTCACTCCCACACATTGACGAATTCACACGGAAATTGCGTCGCTATGAAATACAAGTACTATGTGTTCTAAGACAGTTCCTTCTACATCGAGTAACGTTTCTACGGAAACGACAGGATTTTCTTTTAGGATACGACAATCTCATTTCCGATCCACGATTCCTTCTTTACTGCATCCCTCACTCCCACACATTGACGAATTACCACGGAAATTGCGTCGCTATGTAATACTATGTGTTCTAAGACATTTTCTTCTAAATCGAGTAACGTTTCTATGGAAACGACAGGCTTTACTTTTGGGATACGACAATCACATTTCCGATCCACTAATCCTTCTTTACTGCATCCCTCACTCCCACACATTGACGAATTCACCCGGAAATTGCGTCGCTATGAATTACTGTGGGTTCTATGACTTCTCCTCCTAAATCAAGTAACGTTTCTATGGAAACGACAGGACCTTTTTTTGGGATACGACAATCTCATTTCCGATCCACTAATCCTTCTTTACTGCATCCCTCACTCCCAAACATTGACGAATTCACACGGTAATTGCGTCGCTATGAAATACTATGTGTTCTAAGACATTTCCTTCTAAATCGAGTAACGTTTCTATGGAAACGACTGGATTTTCTTTTGGGGGTACGACAATCACATTTCCGATGCACTAATTCTTCTTTACTGCATCCCTAACTCACAAACATTGACGAATTCACACAGAAATTGCGTCGCTATGAATTTCTATGGGTTCTATGACTTCTCCTTCTAAATCAAGTAACGTTTCTACGGAAACGACAGGATTTTCTTTTGGGATACGACAATCACATTTCCGATCCACTAATCCTTCTTTACTGCATTTCTCACTCCCAAACATTGACGAATTCACATGGAAATTGCGTCGCTATGAAGTACTATGTGTTCTAAGGCATTTGTTTCTAAATCGAGTAACGTTTCTATGGAAACGACAGGATTATCTTTTGGGATACGACAATCTCATTTCCGATCCACTAATCCTTCTTTACTGCATCCCTCACTCCCACACATTGACGAATTCACACGGAAATTGCGTCGCTATGAAATACGAGTACTATGTGTTCTAAGACATTTCCTTCTAAATCGAGTAACGTTTCTATGGAAACGACAGGATTTTCTTTTGGGATACGACAATCTCAATTCCGATCCACTAATCCTTCTTTACTGCATCCCTCACTCCCACACATTGACGAATTCACACGGAAATTGCGTCGCTATGAAATACGAGTACTATGTGTTCTAAGACAGTTCCTTCTACATCGAGTAACGTTTCTACGGAAACGACAGGATTTTCTTTTAGAATACGACAATCACATTTCCCATCCACTAATCCTTCTTTACTGCAACCCTCACTCCCAAACATTGACGAAATCACACGGAAATTGCGTCGCTATGAAATACTATGTGTTCTAAGACATTTCCTTCTAAATCGAGTAACGTTTCTATGGAAACGACAGGATTTTCTTTTAGGATACGACAATCTCATTTCCGATCCACTAATCCTTCTTTACTTTCTCCCTCACTCCCACACATTGACGAATTCACACGGAAATTGCGTCGCTATGAAACACTATGGGTTCTAAGACATTTCCTTCTAAATCGAGTAACGTTTCTATGGAAACGACAGGATTTACTTTTGGGATACGACAATCACATTTCCGATCCACTAATCCTTCTTTACTGCATCCCTCACTCCCACACATTGACGAATTAACCCGGAAATTGCGTCGCTATGAATTACTGTGGGTTCAATGACTTCTCCTTCCAAATCAAGTAACGTTTCTATGGAAACGACAGGACCTTTTTTTGGGATACGACAATCTCATTTCCGATCTACTAATCCTTCTTTACTGCATCCCTCACTCCCAAACATTGACGAATTCACACGGAAATTGCGTCGCTATGAATTACTATGGGTTCTATGATTTCTCCTTCTAAATCGAGTAACGTTTCTATGGAAACGACAGGATTTTCTTTTGGGATACGACAATCTCATTTCCGATCCACTAATCCTTCTTTACTGCATCCCTCACTCAAACACATTGACGAATTCACACAGAAATTGCGCCGCTATGAAATACGAGTACTATGTGTTCTAAGACAATTCCTTCTAAATCGAGAAACGTTTCTACGGAAACGGCAGGATTTTCTTTTGGGATACGACAATCACATTTCCCATCCACTAATCCTTCTTTACTGCAACCCTCACTCCCAAACATTGACGAATTCACACGGAAATTGTGTCGCTATGAAATACTATGTGTTCTAAGACATTTCCCTCTAAATCGAGTAACGTTTCTATGGAAACGACAGGATTTTCTTTTAGGATACGACAATCTCATTTCCGATCCACTGATCCTTCTTTACTGCATCCCTCACTCCCACACATTGACGAATCACCACGGAAATTGCGTCGCTATGAAATACTATGTGTTCTAAGACATTTTCTTCTAAATCGAGTAACGTTTCTATGGAAACGACAGGATTTACTTTTGGGATACGACAATCACATTTCCGTCCCACTAATCCTTCTTTACTGCATCCCTCACTCCCACACATTGACAAATTCACCCGGAAATTGCGTCGCTATGAATTACTGTGGGTTCTATGACTTCTCCTCCTAAATCAAGTAACGTTTCTATGGACACGACAGGACCTTTTTTTGGGATACGACAATCTCATTTCCGATCCACTAATCCTTCTTTACTGCATCCCTCACTCCCAAACATTGACGAATTCACACGGTAATTGCGTCGCTATGAAATACTATGTGTTCTAAGACATTTCCTTCTAAATCGAGTAACGTTTCTATGGAAACGAAAGGATTTTCTTTTGGGATACGACAATGACATTTCCGATCCTCTAATCCTTCTTTACTGCATCCTTCACTCCCACACATTGACGAATTCACACGGAAATTGCGTCGCTATGAAGTACTATGGGTTCTATGACTTCTCCTTCTAAATCAAGTAACGTTTCTATGGAAACGACAGGACTTTTTTTGGGATACGACAATCTCATTTCCGATCCACTAATCCTTCTTTACTGCATCCCTCACTCCCAAAAATTGACGAATTCACACGGAAATTGCGTCGCTATGAAATACTATGTGTTCTAAGACATTTCCTTCTAAATCGAGTAACGTTTCTATGGAAACGACTGGATTTTCTTTTGGGATACGACAATCTTATTTCCGATCCACTAATCCTTCTTTACTGCATCCCTCACTCCCAAACATTGACGAATTCACACGGAAAGTCCGTCGCTATGAAATACGAGTACTATGTGTTCTAAGACATTTCCTTCTAAATCGAGTAACGTTTCTATGCAAACGACAGGATTTTCTTTTGGGGGTACGACAATCACATTTCCGATACACTAATTCTTCTTTACTGCATCCCTAACTCACAAACATTGACGAATTCACACGGAAATTGCGTCGCTATGAATTACTATGGGTTCTATGACTTCTCCTTCTAAATCGAGTAACGTTACTATGGAAACGACAGGATTTTCTTTTGGGATACGACAATCTCATTTTCGATCCACTAATCCCGCTTTACTGCATCCCTCACTCCCACACATTGACGAATTCACACGGAAATTGCATCGCTATGAAATACTATGTGTTCTAAGACATTTCCATCTAAATCGAGTAACGTTTCTATGGAAACGACAGGATTTTCTTTTGGGATACGACAATCACATTTCCGATCCACTAATCCTTCTTTACTGCATTTCTCACTCCCAAACATTGACGAATTCACATGGAAATTGCGTCGCTATGAAATACTATGTGTTCTAAGGCATTTGTTTCTAAATCGAGTAACGTTTCTATGAAAACGACAGGATTATCTTTTGGGATACGACAATCTCATTTACGATCCACTAATCCTTCTTTACTGCATCCCTCACTCCCACACATTGACGAATTCACACGCAAATTGCGTCGCTATGAAATACGAGTACTATGTGTTCTAAGACATTTCTTTCTAAATCGAGTAACGTTATTATGGAAACGACAGGATTTTCTTTTGGGATACGACAATCTCATTTCCGATCCACTAATCCTTCTTTACTGCATCCCTCACTCCCACACATTGACGAATTCACACGGAAATTGCGTCGCTATGATATACGAGTACTATGTGTTCTAAGACATTTCCTTCTAAATCGAGTAACGTTTCTATGGAAACGACAGGATTTTCCTTTGGTAAACGACAATCACATTTCCGATCCACTAATCCTTCTTTACTGCATCCCTCACTCCCACACATTGACGAATTCACACGGAAATTGCGTCGCTATGAATTACTATGGGTTCTATGACTTCTCCTTCTAAATCAAGTAACGTTTCTATGGAAACGACAGGACTTTTTTTTGGGACACGACAATCTCATTTCCGATCAACTAATCCTTCTTTACTGCATCCCTCACTCCCAAACATTGACGAATTCACACGGAAATTCCGTCGCTATGAAATACTATGTATTCTAAGACATTTCCTTCTTAATCGAGTAACGTTTCTATGGAAACGACAGGATTTTCTTTTGGGATACGACAATCTCATTTCCGATCCACTAATCCTTCTTTATTTCATCTCTCTCTCCCACACATTGACGAATTCACACGGAAATTGCGTCGCTATGAAATACGAGTACTATGTGTTCTAAGACATTTCCTTCTAAATCGAGTAACGTTTCTACGGAAACGAAAGGATTTTCTTTTGGGATACGACAATCACATTTCCGATCCACTAATCCTTCTTTACTGCATCCCTGACTCCTAAACATTGACGAATTCACACGTAAATTGCGTCGCTATGAAATACTATGTGTTCAAAGACATTTCCTTCTAATCGAGTAACGTTTCTATGGAAACGACAGGATTTTCTTTTGGGATACGACAATCTCATTTCCGATCCACTAATCCTTCTTTACTGCATCCCTCACTCCCACACATTGACGAATTCACACGGAAATTCCGTCGCTATGAAATTCGAGTATTATGTGTTCTAAGACATTTCCTTCTAAATCGAGTAACGTTTCTATGGAAACGACAGGATTTACTTTTGGGATACGACAATCACATTTCCGATCCACTAATCCTTCTTTACTGCATCCCTCACTCCCACACATTGACGAATTCACACGGAAATTGCGTCGCTATGAAATACGAGTACTATGTGTTCTAAGACATTTCTTTCTAAATCGAGTAACGTTTCTATGGAAACGACAGGATTTTCTTTTGGGATACGACAATCTCATTTCCGATCCACTAATCCTTCTTTACTGCATCCCTCACTCCCACACATTGACGAATTCACACGGAAATTGCGTCGCTATGAAACACTATGGGTTCTAAGACATTTCCTTCTAAATCGAGTAACGTTTCTATGGAAACGACAGGATTTACTTTTGGGATACGACAATCACATTTCCGATCCACTAATCCTTCTTTACTGCATCCCTCACTCGCACACATTGACGAATTCACCCGGAAATTGCGTCGCTATGAATTACTGTGGGTTCTATGACTTCTCCTTCCAAATCAAGTAACGTTTCTATGGAAACGACAGGACCTTTTTTTGGGATACGACAATCTCATTTCCGATCTACTAATCCTTCTTTACTGCATCCCTCACTCCCTAACATTGACGAATTCACACGGAAATTGCGTCGCTATGAATTACTATGGGTTCTATGATTTCTCCTTCTAAATCGAGTAACGTTTCTATGGAAACGACAGGATTTTCTTTTGGGATACGACAATCTCATTTCCGATCCACTAATCCTTCTTTACTGCATCCCTCACTCAAACACATTGACGAATTCACACAGAAATTGCGCCGCTATGAAATACGAGTACTATGTGTTCTAAGACAATTCCTTCTAAATCGAGTAACGTTTCTACGGAAACGGCAGGATTTTCTTTTGGGATACGACAATCACATTTCCCATCCACTAATCCTTCTTTACTGCAACCCTCACTCCCAAACATTGACGAATTCACACGGAAATTGCGTCGCTATGAAATACTATGTGTTCTAAGACATTTCCCTCTAAATCGAGTAACGTTTCTATGGAAACGACAGGATTTTCTTTTAGGATACGACAATCTCATTTCCGATCCACTGATCCTTCATTACTGCATCCCTCACTCCCACACATTGACGAATTACCACGGAAATTGCGTTGCTATGAAATACTATGTGTTCTAAGACATTTTCTTCTAAATCGAGTAACGTTTCTATGGAAACGACAGGATTTACTTTTGGGATACGACAATCACATTTCCGATCCACTAATCCTTCTTTACTGCATCAGTCACTCCCACACATTGACGAATTCACCCGGAAATTGCGTCGCTATGAATTACTGTGGGTTCTATGACTTCTCCTCCTAAATCAAGTAACGTTTCTATGGAAACGACAGGACCTTTTTTTGGGATACGACAATCTCATTTCCGATCCACTAATCCTTCTTTACTGCATCCCTCACTCCCAAACATTGACGAATTCACACGGTAATTGCGTCGCTATGAAATACTATGTGTTCTAAGACATTTCCTTCTAAATCGAGTAACGTTTCTATGGAAACGACTGGATTTTCTTTTGGGGGTACGACAATCACATTTCCGATGCACTAATTCTTCTTTACTGCATCCCTAACTCACAAACATTGACGAATTCACACAGAAATTGCGTCGCTATGAATTTCTATGGGTTCTATGACTTCTCCTTCTAAATCGAGTAACGTTTCTATGGAAACGACAGGATTTTCTTTTGGGATACGACAATCACATTTCCGATCCACTAATCCTTCTTTACTGCATTTCTCACTCCCAAACATTGACGAATTCACATGGAAATTGCGTCGCTATGAAATACTATGTGTTCTAAGGCATTTGTTTCTAAATCGAGTAACGTTTCTATGGAAACGACAGGATTATCTTTTGGGATACGACAATCTCATTTCCGATCCACTAATCCTTCTTTACTGCATCCCTCACTCCCACACATTGACGAATTCACACGGAAATTGCGTCGCTATGAAATACGAGTACTATGTGTTCTAAGACATTTCCTTCTAAATCGAGTAACGTTTCTATGGAAACGACAGGATTTTCTTTTGGGATACGACAATCTCAATTCCGATCCACTAATCCTTCTTTACTGCATCCCTCACTCCCACACATTGACGAATTCACACGGAAATTGCGTCGCTATGAAATACGAGTACTATGTGTTCTAAGACAGTTCCTTCTACATCGTGTAACATTTCTACGGAAACGACAGGATTTTCTTTTAGAATACGACAATCACATTTCCCATCCACTAATCCTTCTTTACTGCAACCCTCACTCCCAAACATTGACGAAATCACACGGAAATTGCGTAGCTATGAAATACTATGTGTTCTAAGACATTTCCTTCTAAATCGAGTAACGTTTCTATGGAAACGACAGGATTTTCTTTTAGGATACGACAATCTCATTTCCGATCCACTAATCCTTCTTTACTTTCTCCCTCACTCCCACACATTGACGAATTCACACGGAAATTGCGTCGCTATGAAACACTATGGGTTCTAAGACATTTCCTTCTAAATCGAGTAACGTTTCTATGGAAACGACAGGATTTACTTTTATGATACGACAATCACATTTCCGATCCACTAATCCTTCTTTACTGCATCCCTCACTCCCACACATTGACGAATTAACCCGGAAATTGCGTCGCTATGAATTACTGTGGGTTCAATGACTTCTCCTTCCAAATCAAGTAACGTTTCTATGGAAACGACAGGACCTTTTTTTGGGATACGACAATCTCATTTCCGATCTACTAATCCTTCTTTACTGCATTCCTCACTCCCAAACATTGACGAATTCACACGGAAATTGCGTCGCTATGAATTACTATGGGTTCTATGATTTCTCCTTCTAAATCGAGTAACGTTTCTATGGAAACGACAGGATTTTCTTTTGGGATACGACAATCTCATTTCCGATCCACTAATCCTTCTTTACTGCATCCCTCACTCAAACACATTGACGAATTCACACAGAAATTGCGCCGCTATGAAATACGAGTACTATGTGTTCTAAGACAATTCCTTCTAAATCGAGTAACGTTTCTACGGAAACGGCAGGATTTTCTTTTGGGATACGACAATCACATTTCCCATCCACTAATCCTTCTTTACTGCAACCCTCACTCCCAAACATTGACGAATTCACACGGAAATTGCGTCGCTATGAAATACTATGTGTTCTAAGACATTTCCCTCTAAATCGAGTAACGTTTTTATGGAAACGACAGGATTTTCTTTTAGGATACGACAATCTCATTTCCGATCCACTGATCCTTCTTTACTGCATCCCTCACTCCCACACATTGACGAATCACCACGGAAATTGCGTCGCTATGAAATACTATGTGTTCTAAGACATTTTCTTCTAAATCGAGTAACGTTTCTATGGAAACGACAGGATTTACTTTTGGGATACGACAATCACATTTCCGATCCACTAATCCTTCTTTACTGCATCCCTCACTCCCACACATTGACGAATTCACCCGGAAATTGCGTCGCTATGAATTACTGTGGGTTCTATGACTTCTCCTCCTAAATCAAGTAACGTTTCTATGGAAACGACAGGACCTTTTTTTGGGATACAACAATCTCATTTCCGATCCACTAATCCTTCTTTACTGCATCCCTCACTCCCAAACATTGACGAATTCACACGGTAATTGCGTCGCTATGAAATACTATGTGTTCTAAGACATTTCCTTCTAAATCGAGTAACGTTTCTATGGAAACGAAAGGATTTTCTTTTGGGATACGACAATGACATTTCCGATCCACTAATCCTTCTTTACTGCATCCTTCACTCCCACACATTGACGAATTCACACGGAAATTGCGTCGCTATGAATTACTATGGGTTCTGTGACTTCTCCTTCTAAATCAAGTAACGTTTCTATGGAAACGACAGGACTTTTTTTGGGATACGACAATCTCATTTCCGATCCACTAATCCTTCTTTACTGCATCCCTCACTCCCAAAAATTGACGAATTCACACGGAAATTGCGTCGCTATGAAATACTATGTGTTCTAAGACATTTCCTTCTAAATCGAGTAACGTTTCTATGGAAACGACTGGATTTTCTTTTGGGATACGACAATCTCATTTCCGATCCACTAATCCTTCTTTACTGCATCCCTCACTCCCAAACATTGACGAATTCACACGGAAAGTCCGTCGCTATGAAATACGAGTACTATGTGTTCTAAGACATTTCCTTCTAAATCGAGTAACGTTTCTATGGAAACGATAGGATTTTCTTTTGGGGGTACGACAATCACATTTCCGATCCACTAATTCTTCTTTACTGCATCCCTAACTCACAAACATTGACGAATTCACACGGAAATTGCGTCGCTATGAATTACTATGGGTTCTATGACTTCTCCTTCTAAATCGAGTAACGTTACTATGGAAACGACAGGATTTTCTTTTGGGATACGACAATCTCATTTTCGATCCACTAATCCCGCTTTACTGCATCCCTCACTCCCACACATTGACGAATTCACACGGAAATTGCATCGCTATGAAATACTATGTGTTCTAAGACATTTCCATCTAAATCGAGTAACGTTTCTATGGAAACGACAGGATTTTCTTTTGGGATACGACAATCACATTTCCGATCCACTAATCCTTCTTTACTGCATTTCTCACTCCCAAACATTGACGAATTCACATGGAAATTGCGTCGCTATGAAATACTATGTGTTCTAAGGCATTTGTTTCTAAATCGAGTAACGTTTCTATGAAAACGACAGGATTATCTTTTGGGATACGACAATCTCATTTACGATCCACTAATCCTTCTTTACTGCATCCCTCACTCCCACACATTGACGAATTCACACGCAAATTGCGTCGCTATGAAATACGAGTACTATGTGTTCTAAGACATTTCTTTCTAAATCGAGTAACGTTATTATGGAAACGACAGGATTTTCTTTTGGGATACGACAATCTCATTTCCGATCCACTAATCCTTCTTTACTGCATCCCTCACTCCCACACATTGACGAATTCACACGGAAATTGCGTCGCTATGATATACGAGTACTATGTGTTCTAAGACATTTCCTTCTAAATCGAGTAACGTTTCTATGGAAACGACAGGATTTTCCTTTGGTAAACGACAATCACATTTCCGATCCACTAATCCTTCTTTACTGCATCCCTCACTCCCACACATTGACGAATTCACACGGAAATTGCGTCGCTATGAATTACTATGGGTTCTATGACTTCTCCTTCTAAATCAAGTAACGTTTCTATGGAAACGACAGGACTTTTTTTTGGGACACGACAATCTCATTTCCGATCAACTAATCCTTCTTTACTGCATCCCTCACTCCCAAACATTGACGAATTCACGCGGAAATTCCGTCGCTATGAAATACTATGTATTCTAAGACATTTCCTTCTAAATCGAGTAACGTTTCTATGGAAACGACAGGATTTTCTTTTGGGATACGACAATCTCATTTCCGATCCACTAATCCTTCTTTATTTCATCTCTCTCTCCCACACATTGACGAATTCACACGGAAATTGCGTCGCTATGAAATACGAGTACTATGTGTTCTAAGACATTTCCTTCTAAATCGAGTAACGTTTCTACGGAAACGAAAGGATTTTCTTTTGGGATACGACAATCACATTTCCGATCCACTAATCCTTCTTTACTGCATCCCTGACTCCCAAACATTGACGAATTCACACGTAAATTGCGTCGCTATGAAATACTATGTGTTCAAAGACATTTCCTTCTAATCGAGTAACGTTTCTATGGAAACGACAGGATTTTCTTTTGGGATACGACAATCTCATTTCCGATCCACTAATCCTTCTTTACTGCATCCCTCACTCCCACACATTGACGAATTCACACGGAAATTCCGTCGCTATGAAATTCGAGTATTATGTGTTCTAAGACATTTCCTTCTAAATCGAGTAACGTTTCTATGGAAACGACAGGATTTACTTTTGGGATACGACAATCACATTTCCGATCCACTAATCCTTCTTTACTGCATCCCTCACTCCCACACATTGACGAATTCACACGGAAATTGCGTCGCTATGAAATACGAGTACTATGTGTTCTAAGACATTTCTTTCTAAATCGAGTAACGTTTCTATGGAAACGACAGGATTTTCTTTTGGGATACGACAATCTCATTTCCGATCCACTAATCCTTCTTTACTGCATCCTTCACTCCCACACATTGACGAATTCACACGGAAATTGCGTCGCTATGATATACGAGTACTATGTGTTCTAAGACATTTCCTTCTAAATCGAGTAACGTTTCTATGGAAACGACAGGATATTCCTTTGGTAAACGACAATCACATTTCCGATCCACTAATCCTTCTTTACTGCATCCCTCACTCCCACACATTGACGAATTCACACGGAAATTGCGTCGCTATGAATTACTATGGGTTCTATGACTTCTCCTTCTAAATCAAGTACCGTTTCTATGGAAACGACAGGACTTTTTTTTGGGACACGACAATCTCATTTCCGATCAACTAATCCTTCTTTACTGCATCCCTCACTCCCAAACATTGACGAATTCACACGGAAATTCCGTCGCTATGAAATACTATGTATTCTAAGACATTTCCTTCTAAATCGAGTAACGTTTCTATGGAAACGACAGGATTTTCTTTTGGGATACGACAATCTCATTTCCGATCCACTAATCCTTCTTTATTTCATCTCTCTCTCCCACACATTGACGAATTCACACGGAAAATGCGTCGCTATGAAATACGAGTACTATGTGTTCTAAGACATTTCCTTCTAAATCGAGTAACGTTTCTACGGAAACGAAAGGATTTTCTTTTGGGATACGACAATCACATTTCCGATCCACTAATCCTTCTTTACTGCATCCCTGACTCCCAAACATTGACGAATTCACACGTAAATTGCGTCGCTATGAAATACTATGTGTTCAAAGACATTTCCTTCTAATCGAGTAACGTTTCTATGGAAACGACAGGATTTTCTTTTGGGATACGACAATCTCATTTCCGATCCACTAATCCTTCTTTACTGCATCCCTCACTCCCACACATTGACGAATTCACACGGAAATTCCGTCGCTATGAAATTCGAGTATTATGTGTTCTAAGACATTTCCTTCTAAATCGAGTAACGTTTCTATGGAAACGACAGGATTTACTTTTGGGATACGACAATCACATTTCCGATCCACTAATCCTTCTTTACTGCATCCCTCACTCCCACACATTGACGAATTCACACGGAAATTGCGTCGCTATGAAATACGAGTACTATGTGTTCTAAGACATTTCTTTCTAAATCGAGTAACGTTTCTATGGAAACGACAGGATTTTCTTTTGGGATACGACAATCTCATTTCCGATCCACTAATCCTTCTTTACTGCATCCCTCACTCCCACACATTAACGAATTCACACGGAAATTGCGTCGCTATGATATACGAGTACTATGTGTTCTAAGACATTTCCTTCTAAATCGAGTAACGTTTCTATGGAAACGACAGGATTTTCCTTTGGTAAACGACAATCACATTTCCGATCCACTAATCCTTCTTTACTGCATCCCTCACTCCCACACATTGACGAATTCACACGGAAATTGCGTCGCTATGAATTACTATGGGTTCTATGACTTCTCCTTCTAAATCAAGTACCGTTTCTATGGAAACGACAGGACTTTTTTTTGGGACACGACAATCTCATTTCCGATCAACTAATCCTTCTTTATTTCATCTCTCTCTCCCACACATTGACGAATTCACACGGAAATTGCGTCGCTATGAAATACGAGTACTATGTGTTCTAAGACATTTCCTTCTAAATCGAGTAACGTTTCTACGGAAACGAAAGGATTTTCTTTTGGGATACGACAATCACATTTCCGATCCACTAATCCTTCTTTACTGCATCCCTCACTCCCAAACATTGACGAATTCAAACGGAAATTGCGTCGCTATGAATTACTATGGGTTCTATGACTTCTCCTTCTAAATCGAGTAACGTTTCTATGGAAACGACAGGGTTTTCTTTTGGGATACGACAATCACATTTCCGATCCACTAATCCTTCATTACTGCATCCCTCACTCCCACACATTGACGAATTCACACGGAAATTCCATCGCTATGAAAAACGAGTACTATGTGTTCTAAGACATTTCCTTCTAAATCGAGTAACGTTTCTATGGAAACGATAGGATTTCTTTTGAGATACGACAATCTCAATTCCGATCCACTAATTCTTCTTTACTGCATCCCTCACTCCCACACATTGACAAATTCACACGGAAATTGCGTCGCTATGAAATACGAGTACTATGTGTTCTAAGACGGTTCCTTCTAAGTCGAGTAACGTTTCTATGCAAACGACAGGATTTTCTTTTGGGATACGACAATCACATTTCCGATCCACTAATCCTTCTTTACTGCATCCCTCACTCCCACACATTGACAAATTCACACGGAAATTCCGTCGCTATGAAATACTATGTGTTCTAAGACATTTCCTTCTAAATCGATTAACGTTTCTATGGAAACGACAGGATTTTCTTTTGGGATACGACAATCTCATTTCCGATCCACTAATCCTTCTTTACTGCATCCCTCACTCCCACACATTGACGAATGCACACGGAAATTCCGTCGCTATGAAATACGAGCACTATGTGTTCTAAGACATTTCCTTCTAAATCGAGTAACGTTTCTATGGAAACGACAGGACTTTTTTTTTGGGATACGACAATCTCATTTCCGATTCACTAATCCTTCTTTACTGCATCCCTCACTCCCAAACATTCACGAATTCACACGGAAATTGCGTCGCTATGAAATACTATGTGTTCTAAGACATTTCCTTCTAAATCGAGTAACGTTTCTATGGAAACGACAGTTTTTCTTTTGGGATACGACAATCTCATTTCCGATCTACTAATCCTTCTTTACTGCATCCCTCACTCCCACCCATTGACGAATTCACACGGAAATTGCGTCGCTATGAAATACGAGTACTATGTGTTCTAAGACATTTCCTTCTAAATCGAGTAACGTTTCTATGGAAACGACAGGATTTTCTTTTGGGATACGACAATCTCATTTCCGATCCACTAATCCTTCTTTACTGCATCCCTCATTCCCACACATTGACGAATTCACACGGAAATTGCGTCGCTATGAAATACGAGTACTATGTGTTCTAAGTCATTTCCTTCTAAATCGAGTAACGTTTCTATGGAAACGACAGGATTTTCTTTTGGGATACAACAATCACATTTCCGATCCACTAATCCTTCTTTACTGCATCCCTCACTCCCACACATTGACGAATTCACACGGAAATTGCGTCGCCATGAAATACGAGTCCTATGTGTTCTAAGACATTTCCTTCTAAATCGAGTAACGTTTCTATGGAAACGACAGGATTTTCTTTTCGGATACGACAATCTCACTTCCGATCCACTAATAGTTCCTTACTGCACCCCTCACTCCCAAACATTGACGAATTCACACGGAAATTCCGACGCTATGAAATACGAGTACTATGTGTTCTAAGACATTTCCTTCTAAATGGAGTAACGTTTCTATGGAAACGACAGGATTTACTTTTGGGATACGACAATCACATTTCCGATCCACTAACCCTTCTTTACTGCATCCCTCACTCCCACACATTGACGAATTCACACGGAAATTGCGTCGCTATGAAATACGAGTACTATGTGTTCTAAGACATTTCCTTCTAAGTGGAGTAACGTTTCTATGGAAACGACAGGATTTTCTTTTGGGATACGACAATCACATTTCCGATCCACTAATCCTTCTTTACTGCATCCCTCACTCCCAAACATTGACGAATTCACACGGAAATTGCGTCGCTATGAAATACGAGTACTATGTGTTCTAAGACATTTCCTTCTAAATCGAGTAACGTTTCTATGGAAACGACAGGATTTTCTTTTGGGATACGACAATCTCATTTCCGATCCACTAATCCTTCTTTACTGCATCCCTCATTCCCACACATTGACGAATTCACACGGAAATTGCGTCGCTATGAAATACGAGTACTATGTGTTCTAAGTCATTTCCTTCTAAATCGAGTAACGTTTCTATGGAAACGACAGGATTTTCTTTTGGGATACAACAATCACATTTCCGATCCACTAATCCTTCTATACTGCATCCCTCACTCCCAAACATTGACGAATTCACACGGAATTTGCTATGCTATGAATTACTATGGGTTCTATGATTTCTCCTTCTAAATCGAGTAACGTTTCTATGGAATCGACGGGGTTTTCTTTTGGGATACGACAATCTCATTTCCGATCCACTAATCCTCCTTTACTGCATCCCTCACTCCCACACATTGACGAATTCACACGGAAATTGCGTCGCTATGAAATACGAGTACTATGTGTTCTAAGACATTTCCTTCTAAATCGAGTAACGTTTCTATGGAAACGACAGGATTTTCTTTTGGGATACGACAATCACATTTCCGATCCACTAATCCTTCTTTACTGCATCCCTCACTCCCAAACATTGACGAATTCACACGGAAATTCCGTCGCTATGAAATACGAGTACAATGTGTTCTAAGACATTTCCTTCTAAATCGAGTAACGTTTCTGTGGAAGCGACAGGATTTTCTTTTGGGATACTACAATCTCATTTCCGATCCACTAATCCTTCTTTACTGCATCCCTCACTCCCAAACATTGACGAATTCACACGGAAATTGCGTCGCTATGAGTTACTATGGGTTCTATGACTTCTCCTTCTAAATCGAGTAACGTTTCTATGGAATCGACAGGGTTTTCTTTTGGGATACGACAATCTCATTTCCGATCCACTAATCCACCTTTACTGCATCCCTCACTCCCACACATTGACGAATTCACACGGAAATTGCGTCGCTATGAAATACAAGTACTATGTGTTCTAAGACATTTCCTTCTAAATCGAGTAACGTTTCTATGGAAACGACAGGATTTTCTTTTGGGATACGACAATCACATTTCCGATTCACTAATCCTTCTTTACTGCATCCCTCACTCCCAAACATTGACGAATTCACACGGAAATTGCGTCGCCATGAAATACGAGTACTATGTGTTCTAAGACATTTCCTTCTAAATCGAGTAACTTTTCTATGGAAACGACAGGATTTTCTTTTGGGATACGACAATCTCACTTCCGATCCACTAATCCTTCTTTACTGCACCCCTCACTCCCAAACATTGACAAATTCACACGGAAATTCCGTCGCTATGAAATACGAGTCCTATGTGTTCTAAGACTTTTCCTTCTAAATCGAGTAACGTTTCGATGGAAACGACAGGATTTTCTTTTGGGATACGACAATCACATTTCCGATCCACTAACCCTTCTTTACTGCATCCCTCACTCCCACACTTTGACGAATTCACACGGAAATTGCGTCGCTATGAAATACGAGTACTATGTGTTCTAAGACATTTCTTTCTAAATCGAGTAACGTTCCTATGGAAACGACAGGCTTTTCTTTTGGGATACGACAATCACATTTCCGATCCACTAATCCTTCTTTACTGCATCCCTCACTCCCACACATTGATGAATTCACACGGAAATTGCGTCGCTATGAATTACTATGGGTTCTATGACTTCTCCTTCTAAATCAAGTAACGTTTCTATGGAAACGACAGGACTTTTTTTTGGGATACGACAATCACATTTCCGATCCACTAATCCTTCTTTACTGCATCCCTCACTCCCACACATTGACGAATTCACACGGAAATTGCGTCGCTATGAAATACTATGTGTACTGAGACATTTCTTTCTAAATCGAGTAACGTTTCTATGGAAACGACAGGATTTTCTTTTGGGATACGACAATCTCATTTCCGATCCACTAATCCTTCTTTACTGCATCCATCCCTCCCAAACATTGACGAATTCACACGGAAATTGCGTCGCTATGAATTACTATGGGTTCTATGACTTCTCCTTCTAAATCGAGTAACGTTTCTATGGAATCGACAGGGTTTTCTTTTGGGATACGACAATCTCATTTCCGATCCACTAATCCTCCTTTACTGCATCCCTCACTCCCACACATTGACGAATTCACACGGAAATAGCGTCGCTATGAAATACAAGTACTATGTGTTCTAAGACATTTCCTTCTAAATCGAGTAACGTTTCTATGGAAACGACAGGATTTTCTTTTGGGATACGACAATCACATTTCCAATCCACTAATCCTTCTTTACTGCATCCCTCACTCCCAAACATTGACGAATTCACACGGAAATTGCGTCGCCATGAAATACGATTACTATGTGTTCTAAGACATTTCCTTCTAAGTCGAGTAACGTTTCTATGGAAACGACAGGATTTTCTTTTGGGATACGACAATCTCACTTCCGATCCACTAATCCTTCTTTACTGCACCCCTCACTCCCAAACATTGACGAATTCACACGGAAATTCCGTCGCTATGAAATACGAGTACTATGTGTTCTAAGACATTTCCTTCTAAATCGAGTAACATTTCTATGGAAACGACAGGATTTTCTTTTGGGATACGACAATCACATTTCCGATCCACTAACCCTTCTTTACTGCATCCCTCACTCCCACACATTGACGAATTCACACGGAAATTGCGTCGCTATGAAATACGAGTACTATGTGTTCTAAGACATTTCTTTCTAAATCGAGTAACGTTCCTATGGAAACGACAGGCTTTTCTTTTGGGATACGACAATCACATTTCCGATCCACTAATCCTTCTTTACTGCATCCCTCACTCCCACACATTGATGAATTCACACGGAAATTGCGTCGCTATGAATTACTATGGGTTCTATGACTTCTCCTTCTAAATCAAGTAACGTTTCTATGGAAACGACAGGCCTTTTTTTTGGGATACGACAATCACATTTCCGATCCACTAATCCTTCTTTACTGCATCCCTCACTCCCACACATTGACGAATTCACACGGAAATTGCGTCGCTATGAAATACTATGTGTACTAAGACATTTCTATCTAAATCGAGTAACGTTTCTATGGAAACGACAGGATTTTCTTTTGGGATACGACAATCTCATTTCCGATCCACTAATCCTTCTTTACTGCATCCCTCACTCCCAAACATTGACGAATTCACACGGAAATTGCGTCGCTATGAATTACTATGGGTTCTAAGACTTCTCCTTCTAAATCGAGTAACGTTTCTATGGAATCGACAAGATTTTCTTTTGGGATACGACAATCTCATTTCCGATCCACTAATCCTCCTTTACTGCATCCCTCACTCCCACACATTGACGAATTCACACGGAAATAGCGTCGCTATGAAATACAAGTACTATGTGTTCTAAGACATTTCCTTCTAAATCGAGTAACGTTTCTATGGAAACGACAGGATTTTCTTTTGGGATACGACAATCACATTTCCGATCCACTAATCCTTCTTTACTGCATCCCTCACTCCCAAACATTGACGAATTCACACGGAAATTGCGTCGCCATGAAATACGATTACTATGTGTTCTAAGACATTTCCTTCTAAGTCGAGTAACGTTTCTATGGAAACGACAGGATTTTCTTTTGGGATACGACAATCTCACTTCCGATCCACTAATCCTTCTTTACTGCACCCCTCACTCGCAAACATTGACGAATTCACACGGAAATTCCGTCGCTATGAAATACGAGTACTATGTGTTCTAAGACATTTCCTTCTAAATCGAGTAACGTTTCTATGGAAACGACAGGATTTTCTTTTGGGATACGACAATCACATTTCCGATCCACTAACCCTTCTTTACTGCATCCCTCACTCCCACACATTGACGAATTCACACGGAAATTGCGTCGCTATGAAATACGAGTACTATGTGTTCTAAGACATTTCTTTCTAAATCGAGTAACGTTCCTATGGAAACGACAGGCTTTTCTTTTGGGATACGACAATCACATTTCCGATCCACTAATCCTTCTTTACTGCATCCCTCACTCCCACACATTGATGAATTCACACGGAAATTGCGTCGCTATGAATTACTATGGGTTCTATGACTTCTCCTTCTAAATCAAGTAACGTTTCTATGGAAACGACAGGCCTTTTTTTTGGGATACGACAATCACATTTCCGATCCACTAATCCTTCTTTACTGCATCCCTCACTCCCACACATTGACGAATTCACACGGAAATTGCGTCGCTATGAAATACTATGTGTACTAAGACATTTCTTTCTAAATCGAGTAACGTTTCTATGGAAACGACAGGATTTTCTTTTGGGATACGACAATCTCATTTCCGATCCACTAATCCTTCTTTACTGCATCCCTCACTCCCAAACATTGACGAATTCACATGGAAATTGCGTCGCTATGAATTACTATGGGTTCTATGACTTCTCCTTCTAAATCGAGTAACGTTTCTATGGAATCGACAAGATTTTCTTTTGGGATACGACAATCTCATTTCCGATCCACTAATCCTCCTTTACTGCATCCCTCACTCCCACACATTGACGAATTCACACGGAAATAGCGTCGCTATGAAATACAAGTACTATGTGTTCTAAGACATTTCCTTCTAAATCGAGTAACGTTTCTATGGAAACGACAGGATTTTCTTTTGGGATACGACAATCACATTTCCGATCCACTAATCCTTCTTTACTGCATCCCTCACTCCCAAACATTGACGAATTCACACGGAAATTGCGTCGCCATGAAATACGATTACTATGTGTTCTAAGACATTTCCTTCTAAGTCGAGTAACGTTTCTATGGAAACGACAGGATTTTCTTTTGGGATACGACAATCTCACTTCCGATCCACTAATCCTTCTTTACTGCACCCCTCACTCCCAAACATTGACGAATTCACACGGAAATTCCGTCGCTATGAAATACGAGTACTATGTGTTCTAAGACATTTCCTTCTAAATCGAGTAACGTTTCTATGGAAACGACAGGATTTTCTTTTGGGATACGACAATCACATTTCCGATCCACTAACCCTTCTTTACTGCATCCCTCACTCCCACAAATTGACGAATTCACACGGAAATTGCATCGCTATGAAATACGAGTACTATGTGTTCTAAGACATTTCTTTCTAAATCGAGTAACGTTCCTATGGAAACGACAGGCTTTTCTTTTGGGATACGACAATCACATTTCCGATCCACTAACCCTTCTTTACTGCATCCCTCACTCCCACACATTGACGAATTCACACGGAAATTGCGTCGCTATGAAATACGAGTACTATGTGTTCTAAGACATTTCTTTCTAAATCGAGTAACGTTCCTATGGAAACGACAGGCTTTTCTTTTGGGATACGACAATCACATTTCCGATCCACTAATCCTTCTTTACTGCATCCCTCACTCCCACACATTGATGAATTCACACGGAAATTGCGTCGCTATGAATTACTATGGGTTCTATGACTTCTCCTTCCAAATCAAGTAACGTTTCTATGGAAACGACAGGATTTTCTTTTGGGATACGACAATCTCATTTCCGATCCACTAATCCTTCTTTACTGCATCCCTCACTCCCACACATTGACGAATTCACACGGAAATTGCGTCGCTATGAAATACGAGTACTATGTGTTCTAAGACATTTCCTTCTAAATCGAGTAACGTTCCTATGGAAACGACAGGATTTTCTTTTGGGATACGACAATCACATTTCCGATCCACTAATCCTTCTTTACTGCATCCCTCACTCCCACACATTGACGAATTCACACGGAAATTGCGTCGCTATGAAATACGAGTACTATGTGTTCTAAGACATTTCCTTCTAAAGCGAGTAACGTTTCTATGGAAACGACAGGATTTTCTTTTGGGATACGACAATCACATTTCCGATTCACTAATCCTTCTTTACTGCATCCCTCACTCCCAAACATTGACGAAATCACACGGAAATTGCGTCGCTATGAATTACTATGGGTTCTATGACTTCTCCTTCTAAATCGAGTAACGTTTCTATGGAATTGACAGGGTTTTCTTTTGGGATACGACAATCTCATTTCCGATCCACTAATCCACCTTTACTGCATCCCTCACTCCCACACATTGACGAATTCACACGGAAATTGCGTCGCTATGAAATACGAGTACTATGTGTTCTAAGACATTTCTTTCTAAATCGAGTAACGTTTCAATGGAAACGACAGGATTTTCTTTTGGGATACGACAATCTCACTTCCGATCCACTAATCCTTCTATACTGCACCCCTCACTCCCAAACATTGACGAATTCACACGGAAATTCCGTCGCTATGAAATACGAGTACTATGTGTTCTAAGACATTTCCTTCTAAATCGAGTAACGTTTCTATGGAAACGACAGGATTTTCTTTTGGGATACGACAATCACATTTCCGATCCACTAACCCTTCTTTACTGCATCCCTCACTCCCACAAATTGACGAATTCACACGGAAATTGCATCGCTATGAAATACGAGTACTATGTGTTCTAAGACATTTCTTTCTAAATCGAGTAACGTTCCTATGGAAACGACAGGCTTTTCTTTTGGGATACGACAATCACATTTCCGATCCACTAACCCTTCTTTACTGCATCCCTCACTCCCACACATTGACGAATTCACACGGAAATTGCGTCGCTATGAAATACGAGTACTATGTGTTCTAAGACATTTCTTTCTAAATCGAGTAACGTTCCTATGGAAACGACAGGCTTTTCTTTTGGGATACGACAATCACATTTCCGATCCACTAGTCCTTCTTTACTGCATCCCTCACTCCCACACATTGATGCATTCACACGGAAATTGCGTCGCTATGAATTACTATGGGTTCTATGACTTCTCCTTCTAAATCAAGTAACGTTTCTGAGAAAAGACAGGATTTTCTTTTGGGATACGACAATCTCATTTCCGATCCACTAATCCTTCTTTACTGCATCCCTCACTCCCACACATTGACGAATTCACACGGAAATTGCGTCGCTATGAAATACGAGTACTATGTGTTCTAAGACATTTCCTTCTAAATCGAGTAACGTTCCTATGGAAACGACAGGATTTTCTTTTGGGATACGACAATCACATTTCCGATCCACTAATCCTTCTTTACTGCATCCCTCACTCCCACACATTGACGAATTCACACGGAAATTGCGTCGCTATGAAATACGAGTACTATGTGTTCTAAGACATTTCCTTCTAAAGCGAGTAACGTTTCTATGGAAACGACAGGATTTTCTTTTGGGATACGACAATCACATTTCCGATTCACTAATCCTTCTTTACTGCATCCCTCACTCCCAAACATTGACGAATTCACACGGAAATTGCGTCGCTATGAATTACTATGGGTTCTATGACTTCTCCTTCTAAATCGAGTAACGTTTCTATGGAATTGACAGGGTTTTCTTTTGGGATACGACAATCTCATTTCCGATCCACTAATCCACCTTTACTGCATCCCTCACTCCCACACATTGACGAATTCACACGGAAATTGCGTCGCTATGAAATACGAGTACTATGTGTTCTAAGACATTTCTTTCTAAATCGAGTAACGTTTCAATGGAAACGACAGGATTTACTTTTGGGATACGACAATCACATTTCCGATCCACTAATCCTTCTTTACTGCATCCCTCACTCCCAAACATTGACGAATTCACACGGAAATTGCGTCGCTATGAAATACGAGTACTATGTGTTCTAAGACATTTCCTTCTAAATCGAGTAACGTTTCTATGGAAACGACAGGATTTTCTTTTGGGATACGACAATCTCATTTCCGATCCACTAATCCTTCTTTACTGCATCCCTCACTACCAAACATTGACGAATTCATACGGATATTGCGTCGCTATGAATTACTATGGGTTCTATGACTTCTCCTTCTAAATCGAGTAACGTTTCTATGGAATCGACAGGGTTTTCTTTTGGGATACGACAATCTCATTTCCGATCCACTAATCCTCCTTTATTGCATCCCTCACTCCCACACATTTACGAATTCACACGGAAATTGCGTCGCTATGAAATACGAGTACTATGTGTTCTAAGACATTTCCTTCTAAATCGAGTAACGTTCCTATGGAAACGACAGGATTTTCTTTTGGGATACGACAATCACATTTCCGATCCACTAATCCTTCTTTACTGCATCCCTCACTCCCACACATTGACGAATTCACACGGAAATTCCGTCGCTATGAAATACGAGTACTGTGTGTTCTAAGACATTTCCTTCTAAATCGAGTAACGTTTCTGTGGAAACGACAGGATTTTCTTTTGGGATACTACAATCTCATTTCCGAACCACTAATCCTTCTTTACTGCATCCCTCACTCCCAAACATTGACGAATTCACACGGAAATTGCGTCGCTATGAAATACGAGTACTATGTGTTCTAAGGCATTTCCTTCTAAATCGAGTAACGTTTCTATGGAAACGACAGGATTTTCTTTTGGGATACGACATTCACATTGCCGATCCACTAATCCTTCTTTACTGCATCCCTCACTCCCACAAATTGACGAATTCACACGGAAATTGCATCGCTATGAAATACGAGTACTATGTGTTCTAAGACATTTCTTTCTAAATCGAGTAACGTTCCTATGGAAACGACAGGCTTTTCTTTTGGGATACGACAATCACATTTCCGATCCACTAACCCTTCTTTACTGCATCCCTCACTCCCACACATTGACGAATTCACACGGAAATTGCGTCGCTATGAAATACGAGTACTATGTGTTCTAAGACATTTCTTTCTAAATCGAGTAACGTTCCTATGGAAACGACAGGCTTTTCTTTTGGGATACGACAATCACATTTCCGATCCACTAATCCTTCTTTACTGCATCCCTCACTCCCACACATTGATGAATTCACACGGAAATTGCGTCGCTATGAATTACTATGGGTTCTATGACTTCTCCTTCTAAATCAAGTAACGTTTCTGAGAAAAGACAGGATTTTCTTTTGGGATACGACAATCTCATTTCCGATCCACTAATCCTTCTTTACTGCATCCCTCACTCCCACACATTGACGAATTCACACGGAAATTGCGTCGCTATGAAATACGAGTACTATGTGTTCTAAGACATTTCCTTCTAAATCGAGTAACGTTCCTATGGAAACGACAGGATTTTCTTTTGGGATACGACAATCACATTTCCGATCCACTAATCCTTCTTTACTGCATCCCTCACTCCCACACATTGACGAATTCACACGGAAATTGCGTCGCTATGAAATACGAGTACTATGTGTTCTAAGACATTTCCTTCTAAAGCGAGTAACGTTTCTATGGAAACGACAGGATTTTCTTTTGGGATACGACAATCACATTTCCGATTCACTAATCCTTCTTTACTGCATCCCTCACTCCCAAACATTGACGAATTCACACGGAAATTGCGTCGCTATGAATTACTATGGGTTCTATGACTTCTCCTTCTAAATCGAGTAACGTTTCAATGGAATTGACAGGGTTTTCTTTTGGGATACGACAATCTCATTTCCGATCCACTAATCCACCTTTACTGCATCCCTCACTCCCACACATTGACGAATTCACACGGAAATTGCGTCGCTATGAAATACGAGTACTATGTGTTCTAAGACATTTCTTTCTAAATCGAGTAACGTTTCAATGGAAACGACAGGATTTACTTTTGGGATACGACAATCACATTTCCGATCCACTAATCCTTCTTTACTGCATCCCTCACTCCCAAACATTGACGAATTCACACGGAAATTGCGTCGCTATGAAATACGAGTACTATGTGTTCTAAGACATTTCCTTCTAAATCGAGTAACGTTTCTATGGAAACGACAGGATTTTCTTTTGGGATACGACAATCTCATTTCCGATCCACTAATCCTTCTTTACTGCATCCCTCACTACCAAACATTGACGAATTCATACGGATATTGCGTCGCTATGAATTACTATGGGTTCTATGACTTCTCCTTCTAAATCGAGTAACGTTTCTATGGAATCGACAGGGTTTTCTTTTGGGATACGACAATCTCATTTCCGATCCACTAATCCTCCTTTATTGCATCCCTCACTCCCACACATTTACGAATTCACACGGAAATTGCGTCGCTATGAAATACGAGTACTATGTGTTCTAAGACATTTCCTTCTAAATCGAGTAACGTTCCTATGGAAACGACAGGATTTTCTTTTGGGATACGACAATCACATTTCCGATCCACTAATCCTTCTTTACTGCATCCCTCACTCCCACACATTGACGAATTCACACGGAAATTCCGTCGCTATGAAATACGAGTACTGTGTGTTCTAAGACATTTCCTTCTAAATCGAGTAACGTTTCTGTGGAAACGACAGGATTTTCTTTTGGGATACTACAATCTCATTTCCGAACCACTAATCCTTCTTTACTGCATCCCTCACTCCCAAACATTGACGAATTCACACGGAAATTGCGTCGCTATGAAATACGAGTACTATGTGTTCTAAGGCATTTCATTCTAAATCGAGTAACGTTTCTATGGAAACGACAGGATTTTCTTTTGGGATACGACATTCACATTGCCGATCCACTAATCCTTCTTTACTGCATCCCTCACTCCCACACATTGACGAATTTACACGGAAATTCCGTCGCTATGAAATACGAGTACTATGTGTTCTAAGACATTTCCTTCTAAATCGAATAACGTTTCTATGGAAACGACAGGATTTTCTTTTGGGATACGACAATCACATTTCCGATCCACTAACCCTTCTTTACTGCATCCCTCACTCCCACACATTGACGAATTCACACGGAAATTGCGTCGCTATGAAATACGAGTACTATGTGTTCTAAGACATTTCTTTCTAAATCGAGTAACGTTCCTATGGAGACGACAGGCTTTTCTTTTGGGATACGACAATCACATTTCCGATCCACTAATCCTTCCCTACTGCATCCCTCACTCCCACACATTGATGAATTCACACGGAAATTGCGTCGCTATGAATTACTATGGGTTCTATGACTTCTCCTTCTAATCAAGTAACGTTTCTATGGAAACGACAGGACTTTTTTTTGGGATACGACAATCACATTTCCGATCCACTAATCCTTCTTTACTGCATCCCTCACTATCACACATTGACGAATTCACACGGAAATTGCGTCGCTATGAAATACTATGTGTACTAAGACATTTCTTTCTAAATCGAGTAACGTTTCTATGGAAACGACAGGATTTTCTATTGGGATACGACAATCTCATTTCCGATCCACAAATCCTTCTTTGCTGCATCCCTCACTCCCACACATTGACGAATTCACACGGATATTTCGTCGCTATGAAATACGAGTACTATGTGTTCTAAGACATTTCCTTCTAAATCGAGTAACGTTTCTATGGAAACGACAGGATTTTCTTTTGGGATACGACAATCACATTTCCGATCCACTAATCCTTCTTTACTGCATCCCTCACTCCCACACATTGACGAATTCACACGGAAATTGCGTCGCTATGAAATACTATGTGTACTAAGACATTTCTTTCTAAATCGAGTAACGTTTCTATGGAAACGACAGGATTTTCTTTTGGGATACGACAATCTCATTTCCGATCCACTAATCCTTCTTTACTGCATCCATCACTCCCAAACATTGACGAATTCACACGGAAATTGCGTCGCTATGAATTACTATGGGTTCTATGACTTCTCCTTCTAAATCGAGTAACGTTTCTATGGAATCGACAAGGTTTTCTTTTGGGATACGACAATCTCATTTCCGATCCACTAAACCTCCTTTACTGCATCCCTCACTCCCACACATTGACGAATTCACACGGAAATAGCGTCGCTATGAAATACAAGTACTATGTGTTCTAAGACATTTCCTTCTAAATCGAGTAACGTTTCTATGGAAACGACAGGATTTTCTTTTGGGATACGACTATCACATTTCCGATCCACTAATCCTTCTTTACTGCATCGCTCACTCCCAAACATTGACGAATTCACACGGAAATTGCGTCGCCATGAAATACGATTACTATGTGTTCTAAGACATTTCCTTCTAAGTCGAGTAACGTTTCTATGGAAACGACAGGATTTTCTTTTGGGATACGACAATCTCACTTCCGATCCACTAATCCTTCTTTACTGCACCCCTCACTCCCAAACATTGACGAATTCACACGGAAATTCCGTCGCTATGAAATACGAGTACTATGTGTTCTAAGACATTTCCTTCTAAATCGAGTAACATTTCTATGGAAACGACAGGATTTTCTTTTGGGATACGACAATCACATTTCCGATCCACTAACCCTTCTTTACTGCATCCCTCACTCCCACACATTGACGAATTCACACGGAAATTGCGTCGCTATGAAATACGAGTACTATGTGTTCTAAGACATTTCTTTCTAAATCGAGTAACGTTCCTATGGAAACGACAGGCTTATCTTTTGGGATACGACAATCACATTTCCGATCCACTAATCCTTCTTTACTGCATCCCTCACTCCCACACATTGATGAATTCACACGGAAATTGCGTCGCTATGAATTACTATGGGTTCTATGACTTCTCCTTCTAAATCAAGTAACGTTTCTATGGAAACGACAGGACTTTTTTTTGGGATACGACAATCACATTTCCGATCCACTAATCCTTCTTTACTGCATCCCTCACTCCCAAACATTGACGAATTCACACGGAAATTGCGTCGCTATGAATTACTATGGGTTCTATGACTTCTCCTTCTAAATCGAGTAACGTTTCTATGGAATCGACAAGGTTTTCTTTTGGGATACGACAATCTCATTTCCGATCCACTAAACCTCCTTTACTGCATCCCTCACTCCCACACATTGACGAATTCACACGGAAATAGCGTCGCTATGAAATACAAGTACTATGTGTTCTAAGACATTTCCTTCTAAATCGAGTAACGTTTCTATGGAAACGACAGGATTTTCTTTTGGGATACGACAATCACATTTCCGATCCACTAATCCTTCTTTACTGCATCCCTCACTCCCAAACATTGACGAATTCACACGGAAATAGCGTCGCTATGAAATACAAGTACTATGTGTTCTAAGACATTTCCTTCTAAATCGAGTAACGTTTCTATGGAAACGACAGGATTTTCTTTTGGGATACGACAATCACATTTCCGATCCACTAATCCTTCTTTACTGCATCCCTCACTCCCAAACATTGACGAATTCACACGGAAATTGCGTCGCCATGAAATACGATTACTATGTGTTCTAAGACATTTCCTTCTAAGTCGAGTAACGTTTCTATGGAAACGACAGGATTTTCTTTTGGGATACGACAATCTCATTTCCGATCCACTAATCCTTCTTTACTGCATCCCTCACTACCAAACATTGACGAATTCATACGGATATAGCGTCGCTATGAATTACTATGGGTTCTATGACTTCTCCTTCTAAATCGAGTAACGTTTCTATGGAATCGACAGGGTTTTCTTTTGGGATACGACAATCTCATTTCCGATCCACTAATCCTCCTTTATTGCATCCCTCACTCCCACACATTTACGAATTCACACGGAAATTGCGTCGCTATGAAATACGAGTACTATGTGTTCTAAGACATTTCCTTCTAAATCGAGTAACGTTCCTATGGAAACGACAGGATTTTCTTTTGGGATACGACAATCACATTTCCGATCCACTAATCCTTCTTTACTGCATCCCTCACTCCCACACATTGACGAATTCACACGGAAATTCCGTCGCTATGAAATACGAGTACTGTGTGTTCTAAGACATTTCCTTCTAAATCGAGTAACGTTTCTGTGGAAACGACAGGATTTTCTTTTGGGATACTACAATCTCATTTCCGAACCACTAATCCTTCTTTACTGCATCCCTCACTCCCAAACATTGACGAATTCACACGGAAATTGCGTCGCTATGAAATACGAGTACTATGTGTTCTAAGGCATTTCCTACTAAATCGAGTAACGTTTCTATGGAAACGACAGGATTTTCTTTTGGGATACGACATTCACATTGCCGATCCACTAATCCTTCTTTACTGCATCCCTCACTCCCACACATTGACGAATTTACACGGAAATTCCGTCGCTATGAAATACGAGTACTATGTGTTCTAAGACATTTCCTTCTAAATCGAATAACGTTTCTATGGAAAGGACAGGATTTTCTTTTGGGATACGACAATCACATTTCCGATCCACTAACCCTTCTTTACTGCATCCCTCACTCCCACACAGTGACGAATTCACACGGAAATTGCGTCGCTATGAAATACGAGTACTATGTGTTCTAAGACATTTCTTTCTAAATCGAGTAACGTTCCTATGGAGACGACAGGCTTTTCTTTTGGGATACGACAATCACATTTCCGATCCACTAATCCTTCTCTACTGCATCCCACACTCCCACACATTGATGAATTCACACGGAAATTGCGTCGCTATGAATTACTATGGGTTCTATGACTTCTCCTTCTAATCAAGTAACGTTTCTATGGAAACGACAGGACTTTTTTTTGGGATACGACAATCACATTTCCGATCCACTAATCCTTCTTTACTGCATCCCTCTCTCCCACACATTGACGAATTCACACGGAAATTGCGTCGCTATGAAATACTATGTGTACTAAGACATTTCTTTCTAAATCGAGTAACGTTTCTATGGAAACGACAGGATTTTCTATTGGGATACGACAATCTCATTTCCGATCCACAAATCCTTCTTTGCTGCATCCCTCACTCCCACACATTGACGAATTCACACGGATATTTCGTCGCTATGAAATACGAGTACTATGTGTTCTAAGACATTTCCTTCTAAATCGAGTAACGTTTCTATGGAAACGACAGGATTTTCTTTTGGGATACGACAATCACATTTCCGATCCACTAATCCTTCTTTACTGCATCCCTCACTCCCACACATTGACGAATTCACACGGAAATTGCGTCGCTATGAAATACTATGTGTACTAAGACATTTCTTTCTAAATCGAGTAACGTTTCTATGGAAACGACAGGATTTTCTTTTGGGATACGACAATCTCATTTCCGATCCACTAATCCTTCTTTACTGCATCCATCACTCCCAAACATTGACGAATTCACACGGAAATTGCGTCGCTATGAATTACTATGGGTTCTATGACTTCTCCTTCTAAATCGAGTAACGTTTCTATGGAATCGACAGGGTTTTCTTTTGGGATACGACAATCTCATTTCCGATCCACTAAACCTCCTTTACTGCATCCCTCACTCCCACACATTGACGAATTCACACGGAAATAGCGTCGCTATGAAATACAAGTACTATGTGTTCTAAGACATTTCCTTCTAAATCGAGTAACGTTTCTATGGAAACGACAGGATTTTCTTTTGGGATACGACAATCACATTTCCGATCCACTAGTCCTTCTTTACTGCATCCCTCACTCCCAAACATTGACGAATTCACACGGAAATTGCGTCGCCATGAAATACGATTACTATGTGTTCTAAGACATTTCCTTCTAAGTCGAGTAACGTTTCTATGGAAACGACAGGATTTTCTTTTGGGATACGACAATCTCACTTCCGATCCACTAATCCTTCTTTACTGCACCCCTCACTCCCAAACATTGACGAATTCACACGGAAATTCCGTCGCTATGAAATACGAGTACTATGTGTTCTAAGACATTTCCTTCTAAATCGAGTAACATTTCTATGGAAACGACAGGATTTTCTTTTGGGATACGACAATCACATTTCCGATCCACTAACCCTTCTTTACTGCATCCCTCACTCCCACACATTGACGAATTCACACGGAAATTGCGTCGCTATGAAATACGAGTACTATGTGTTCTAAGACATTTCTTTCTAAATCGAGTAACGTTCCTATGGAAACGACAGGCTTACCTTTTGGGATACGACAATCACATTTCCGATCCACTAATCCTTCTTTACTGCATCCCTCACTCCCACACATTGATGAATTCACACGGAAATTGCGTCGCTATGAATTACTATGGGTTCTATGACTTCTCCTTCTAAATCAAGTAACGTTTCTATGGAAACGACAGGACTTTTTTTTGGGATACGACAATCACATTTCCGATCCACTAATCCTTCTTTACTGCATCCCTCACTCCCACACATTGACGAATTCACACGGAAATTGCGTCGCTATGAAATACTACGTGTACTAAGACATTTCTTTCTAAATCGAGTAACGTTTCTATGGGAACGACAGGATTTTCTTTTGGGATACGACAATCTCATTTCCGATCCACTAATCCTTCTTTACTGCATCCCTCACTCCCAAACATTGACGAATTCACACGGAAATTGCGTCGCTATGAATTACTATGGGTTCTATGACTTCTGCTTCTAAATCGAGTAACGTTTCTATGGAATCGACAAGATTTTCTTTTGGGATACGACAATCTCATTTCCGATCCACTAATCCTCCTTTACTGCATCCCTCACTACCACACATTGACGAATTCACACGGAAATAGCGTCGCTATGAAATACAAGTACTATGTGTTCTAAGACATTTCCTTCTAAATCGAGTAACGTTTGTATGGAAACGACAGGATTTTCTTTTGGGATACGACAATCACATTTCCGATCCACTAATCCTTCTTTACTGCATCCCTCACTCCCAAACATTGACGAATTCACACGGAAATTGCGTCGCCATGAAATACGATTACTATGTGTTCTAAGACATTTCCTTCTAAGTCGAGTAACGTTTCTATGGAAACGACAGGATTTTCTTTTGGGATACGACAATCTCACTTCCGATCCATTAATCCTTCTTTACTGCACCCCTCACTCCCAAACATTGACGAATTCACACGGAAATTCCGTCGCTATGAAATACGAGTACTATGTGTTCTAAGACATTTCCTTCTAAATCGAGTAACGTTTCTATGGAAACGACAGGATTTTCTTTTGGGATACGACAATCACATTTCCGATCCACTAACCCTTCTTTACTGCATCCCTCACTCAAACACATTGACGAATTCACACGGAAATTGCGTCGCTATGAAATACGAGTACTATGTGTTCTAAGACATTTCTTTCTAAATCGAGTAACGTTCCTATGGAAACGACAGGCTTTTCTTTTGGGATACGACAATCACATTTCCGATCCACTAATCCTTCTTTACTGCATCCCTCACTCCCACACATTGATGAATTCACACGGAAATTGCGTCGCTATGAATTACTAAGGGTTCTATGACTTCTCCTTCTAAATCAAGTAACGTTTCTATGGAAACGACAGGATTTTCTTTTGGGATACGACAATCTCATTTCCGATCCACTAATCCTTCTTTACTGCATCCCTCACTCCCACACATTGACGAATTCACACGGAAATTGCGTGGCTATGAAATACGAGTACTATGTGTTCTAAGACATTTCCTTCTAAATCGAGTAACGTTTCTATGGAAACGACAGGATTTTCTTTTGGGATACGACAATCACATTTCCGATCCACTAATCCTTCTTTTCTGCATCCCTCACTCCCACACATTGACGAATTCACACGGAAATTGCGTCGCTATGAAATACGAGTACTATGTGTTCTAAGACATTTCCTTCTAAAGCGAGTAACGTTTCTATGGAAACGACAGGATTTTCTTTTGGGATACGACAATCACATTTCCGATTCACTAATCCTTCTTTACTGCATCCCTCACTCCCAAACATTGACGAATTCACACGGAAATTGCGTCGCTATGAATTACTATGGGTTCTATGACTTCTCCTTCTAAATCGAGTAACGTTTCTATGGAATTGACAGGGTTTTCTTTTGGGATACGACAATCTCATTTCCGATCCACTAATCCTCCTTTACTGCATCCCTCACTCCCAAACATTGACGAATTCACACGGAAATTGCGTCGCTATGAAATGCGAGTACTATGTGTTCTAAGACATTTCTTTCTAAATCGAGTAACGTTTCAATGGAAACGACAGGATTTACTTTTGGGATGCGACAATCACATTTCCGATCCACTAATCCTTCTTTACTGCATCCCTCACTCCCAAACATTGACGAATTCACACGGAAATTGCGTCGCTATGAAATACGAGTACTATGTGTTCTAAGACATTTCCTTCTAAATCGAGTAACGTTTCTATGGAAACGACAGGATTTTCTTTTGGGATACGACAATCTCATTTCCGATCCACTAATCCTTCTTTACTGCATCCCTCACTACCAAACATTGACGAATTCATACGGATATTGCGTCGCTATGAATTACTATGGGTTCTATGACTTCTCCTTCTAAATCGAGTAACGTTTCTATGGAATCGACAGGGTTTTCTTGTGGGATACGACAATCTCATTTCCGATCCACTAATCCTCCTTTATTGCATCCCTCACTCCCACACATTTACGAATTCACACGGAAATTGCGTCGCTATGAAATACGAGTACTATGTGTTCTAAGACATTTCCTTCTAAATCGAGTAACGTTCCTATGGAAACGACAGGATTTTCTTTTGGGATACGACAATCACATTTCCGATCCACTAATCCTTCTTTACTGCATCCCTCACTCCCACACATTGACGAATTCACACGGAAATTCCGTCGCTATGAAATACGAGTACTGTGTGTTCTAAGACATTTCCTTCTAAATCGAGTAACGTTTCTGTGGAAACGACAGGATTTTCTTTTGGGATACTACAATCTCATTTCCGAACCACTAATCCTTCTTTACTGCATCCCTCACTCCCAAACATTGACGAATTCACACGGAAATTGCGTCGCTATGAAATACGAGTACTATGTGTTCTAAGACATTTCCTTCTAAATCGAGTAACGTTTCTATGGAAACGACAGGATTTTCTTTTGGGATACGACATTCACATTGCCGATCCACTAATCCTTCTTTACTGCATCCCTCACTCCCACACATTGACGAATTTACACGGAAATTCCGTCGCTATGAAATACGAGTACTATGTGTTCTAAGACATTTCCTTCTAAATCGAGTAACGTTTCTATGGAAACGACAGGATTTTCTTTTGGGATACGACAATCACATTTCCGATCCACTAACCCTTCTTTACTGCATCCCTCACTCCCACACATTGACGAATTCACACGGAAATTGCGTCGCTATGAAATACGAGTACTATGTGTTCTAAGACATTTCTTTCTAAATCGAGTAACGTTCCAATGGAGATGACAGGCTTTTCTTTTGGGATACGACAATCACATTTCCGATCCACTAATCCTTCTTTACTGCATCCCTCACTCCCACACATTGATGAATTCACACGGAAATTGCGTCGCTATGAATTACTATGGGTTCTATGACTTCTCCTTCTAATCAAGTAACGTTTCTATGGAAACGACAGGACTGTTTTTTGGGATACGACAATCACATTTACGATCCACTAATCCTTCTTTACTGCATCCCTCACTCCCACACATTGACGAATTCACACGGAAATTGCGTCGCTATGAAATACTATGTGTACTAAGACATTTCTTTCTAAATCGAGCAACGTTTCTATGGAAACGACAGGATTTTCTATTGGGATACGACAATCTCATTTCCGATCCACAAATCCTTCTTTGCTGCATCCCTCACTCCCACACATTGACGAATTCACACGGAAATTTCGTCGCTATGAAATACGAGTACTATGTGTTCTAAGACATTTCCTTCTAAATCGAGTAACGTTTCTATGGAAACGACTGGATTTTCTTTTGGGATACGACAATCACATTTCCGATCCACTAATCCTTCTTTACTGCATCCCTCACTCCCACACATTGACGAATTCACACGGAAATTGCGTCGCTATGAAATACGAGTACTATGTGTTCTAAGACATTTCCTTCTAAAGCGAGTAACGTTTCTATGGAAACGACAGGATTTTCTTTTGGGATACGACAATCACATTTCCGATTCACTAATCCTTCTTTACTGCATCCCTCACTCCCAAACATTGACGAATTCACACGGAAATTGCGTCGCTATGAATTACTATGGGTTCTATGACTTCTCCTTCTAAATCGAGTAACGTTTCTATGGAATCGACAGGGTTTTCTTTTGGGATACGACAATCTCATTTCCGATCCACTAATCCTCCTTTACTGCATCCCTCACTCCCACACATTGACGAATTCACACGGAAATTGCGTCGCTATGAAATACGAGTACTATGAGTTCTAAGACATTTCCTTCTAAATCGAGTAACGTTTCTATGGAAACGACAGGATTTTCTTTTGGGATACGACAATCACATTTCCGATCCACTAATCCTTCTTTACTGCATCCCTCACTCCCAAACATTGACGAATTCAAACGGAAATTGCGTCGCTATGAAATACGAGTACTATGTGTTCTAAGACATTTCCTTCTAAATCGAGTAACGTTTCTATGGAAACGACAGGATTTTCTTTTGGGATACGACAATCACATTTCCGATCCACTAATCCTTCTTTACTGCATCCCTCACTCCCAAACATTGACGAATTCACACGGAAATTGCGTCGCTATGAATTACTGTGGGTTCTATGACTTCTCCTTCTAAATCGAGTAACGTTTCTATGGAATCGACAGGGTTTTCTTTTGGGATACGACAATCTCATTTCCGATCCACAAATCCTCCTTTATTGCATCCCTCACTCCCACACATTTACGAATTCACACGGAAATTGCGTCGCTATGAAATACGAGTACTATGTGTTCTAAGACATTTCCTTCTAAATCGAGTAACGTTCCTATGGAAACGACAGGATTTTCTTTTGGGATACGACAATCACATTTCCGATCCACTAATCCTTCTTTACTGCATCCCTCACTCCCACACATTGACGAATTCACACGGAAATTCCGTCGCTATGAAATACGAGTACTGTGTGTTCTAAGACATTTCCTTCTAAATCGAGTAACGTTTCTGTGGAAACGACAGGATTTTCTTTTGGGATACTACAATCTCATTTCCGAACCACTAATCCTTCTTTACTGCATCCCTCACTCCCAAACATTGACGATCTCACACGGAAATTGCGTCGCTATGAAATACGAGTAATATGTGTTCTAAGACATTTCCTTCTAAATCGAGTAACGTTTCTATGGAAACGACAGGATTTTCTTTTGGGATACGACAATCACATTGCCGATACACTAATCCTTCTTTACTGCATCCCTCACTCACACACATTGACGAATTTACACGGAAATTCCGTCGCTATGAAATACGAGTACTATGTGTTCTAAGACATTTCCTTCTAAATCGAGTAACGTTTCTATGGAAACGACAGGATTTTCATTTGGGATACGACAATCACATTTCCGATCCACTAATCCTTCTTTACTGCATCCCTCACTCCAACACATTGACGAATTCACACGGAAATTCCGTCGCTATGAAATACGAGTACTATGTGTTCTAAGACATTTCCTTCTAAATCGAGTAACGTTTCTATGGAAACGACAGGATTTTCTTTTGGGATACTACAATCTCATTTCCGATCCACTAATCCTTCTTTACTGCATCCCTCACTCCCAAACATTGACGAATTCACACGGAAATTGCGTCGCTATGAAATACGTGTACTATGTGTTCTAAGACATTTCCTTCTAAATCGAGTAACGTTTCTATGGAAACGACAGGATTTTCTTTTGGGATACGACAATCTCATTTCCGGTCCACTAATCCTTCTTTACCGCATCCCTCACTCCCACACATTGACGAATTCACACGGAAATTGCGTCGCTATGAAATACGAGTACTATGTGTTCTAAGACATTTCCTTCTAAATCAAGTAACGTTTCTATGGAAACGACAGGATTTTCTTTTGGGATACGGCAATCACATTTCTGATCCACTAATCCTACTTTACTGCATCCCTCACTCCCAAACATTGACGAATTCACACGGAAATTGCGTCGCTATGAATTACTATGGGTTCTATGACTTCTCCTTCTAAATCGAGTAACGTTTCTATGGAATCGGCAGGTTTTTCTTTTGGGGTACGACAATCACATTTCCGATCCACTAATCCTCCTTTACTGCATCCCTCACTCCCACACATTGACGAATTCACACGGAAATTGCGTCGCTATGAAATACGAGTACTATGTGTTCTAAGACATTTCCTTCTAAATCGAGTAACGTTCCTATGGAAACGACAGGATTTTCTTTTGGGATACGACAATCACATTTCCGATCCACTAATCCTTCTTTACTGCATCCCTCACTCCCACACATTGACGAATTCACACGGAAATTCCGTCGCTATTAAATACGAGTACTGTGTGTTCTAAGACATTTCCTTCTAAATCGAGTAACGTTTCTGTGGAAACGACAGGATTTTCTTTTGGGATACTACAATCTCATTTCCGATCCACTAATCCTTCTTTACTGCATCCCTCACTCCCAAACATTGACGAATTCACACGGAAATTGCGTCGCTATGAAATACGAGTACTATGTGTTCTAAGACATTTCCTTCTAAATCGAGTAACGTTTCTATGGAAATGACAGGATTTTCTTTTGGGATACGACTATCACATTTCCGATCCACTAATCCTTCTTTACTGCATCCCTCACTATCACACATTGACGAATTCACACGGAAATTCCGTCGCTATGAAATACGAGTACTATGTGTTCTAAGACATTTCCTTCTAAATCGAGTAACGTTTCTATGGAAACGACAGGATTTTCTTTTGGGATACGTCAATCACATTTCCGATCCTCTAATCCATCTTTACTGCATCCCTCACTCCCACACATTGACGAATTCACACGGAAATTCCGTCGCTATGAAATACGAGTACTATGTGTTCTAAGACATTTCCTTCTAAATCGAGTAACGTTTCTATGGAAACGACAGGATTTTCTTTTGGGATACGTCAGTCACATTTCCGATCCACTAATCCTTCTTTACTGTATCCCTCACTCCCACACATTGACGAATTCACACGGAAATTCCGTCGCTATGAAATACGAGTACTATGTGTTCTAAGACATTTCCTTCTAAATCGAGTAACGTTTCTATGGAGACGACAGGATTTTCTTTTGGGATACGTCAATCACATTTCCGATCCACTAATCCTTCTTTACTGCATCCCTCACTCCCACACATTGACGAATTTACACGGAAATTCCGTCGCTATGAAATACTAGTACTATGTGTTCTAAGACATTTCCTCCTAAATCGAGTAACGTTTCTATGGAAACGACAGGATTTTCTTTTGGGATACGACAATCACATTTCCGATCCACTAATCCTTCTTTACTGCATCCCGCACTCCAACACATTGACGAATTCACACGGAAATTCCGTCGCTATGAAATACGAGTACAATTTGTTCTAAGACATTTCATTCTAAATCGAGTAACGTTTCTATGGAAACGACAGGAATTTCTTTTGGGATACTACAATCTCATTTCCGATCCACTAATCCTTCTTTACTGCATCCCTCACTCCCAAACATTGACGAATTCACACGGAAATTGCGTCGCTATGAAATACGAGTACTATGTGTTCTAAGACATTTCCTTCTAAATCGAGTAACGTTTCTATGGAAACGACAGGATTTTCATTTGGGATACGACAATCTCATTTCCGATCCACTAATCCTTCTTTACCGCATCCCTCACTACCACACATTGACGAATTCACACGGAAATTGCGTCGCTATGAAATACGAGTACTATGTATTCTAAGACATTTCCTTCTAAATCGAGTAACGTTTCTATGGAAACGACAGGATTTTCTTTTGGGATACGACAATCACATTTCCGATCCACTAATCCTTCTTTACTGCATCCCTCACTCCCACACATTGACGAATTCACACGGAAATTCCGTCGCTATGAAATACGAGTACCATGTATTCTAAGACATTTCCTTCTACATCGAGTAACGTTTCTATGGAAACGACAGGATTTTCTTTTGGGATACGACAATCACATTTCCGATCCACTAATCCTTCTTTACTGCATCCCTCACTCCCACACATTGACGAATTCACACGGAAATTGCGTCGCTATGAAATACGAGTACTATGTGTTCTAAGACATTTCCTTCTAAATCGAGTAACGTTTCTATGGAAACGACAGGATTTTCTTTTGGGATACGTCAATCACATTTCCGATCCACTAATCCTTCTTTACTGCATCCCTCACTCCCAAACATTGACGAATTCACACGGAAATTGCGTCGCTATGAAATACGAGTACTATGTGTTCTAAGACATTTCCTTCTAAATCGAGTAACGTTTCTATGGAAACGACAGGATTTTCTTTTGGGATTCGACAATCACATTTCCGATCCACTAATCCTTCTTTACTGCATCCCTCACTCCCACACATTGACGAATTCACACGGACATTGCGTCGCTATGAAATACGAGTACTATGTGTTCTGAGACATTTCCTTCTAAATCGAGTAACGTTTCTATGGAAACGACAGGAATTTCTTTTGGGATACGACAATCACATTTTTGATCCACTAATCCTTCTTTACTGCATCCCTCACTCCCACACATTGACGAATTCACACGGAAATTGCGTCGCTATGAATTACTATTAGTTCTATGACTTCTCCTTCTAAATCAAGTAACGTTTCTATGGAAACGATAGGACTTTTTTTTGGGATACGACAATCTCATTTCCGATCCACTAATCCTTCTTTACTGCATCCCTCACTCCCAAACATTGACGAATTCACACGGAAATTGCGTCGCTATGAAATACTATGTGTTCTAAGACATTTCCTTCTAAATCGAGTAACGTTTCTATGGAAACGACAGGATTTTTTTTTGGGATACGACAATCTCATTTCAGATCCACTAATCCTTCTTTACTGCATCCATCACTCCCACACATTGACGAATTCACACGGAAATTGCGTCGCTATGAAATACTATGTGTTCTGAGACATTTCCTTCTAAATCGAGTAACGTTTCTATGGATACGACAGGATTTTCTTCTGGGATACGTCAATCACATTTCCGATCCACTAATCCTTCTTTACTGCATCCCTCACTCCCACACATTGACGAATTCACACGGAAATTCCGTCGCTATGAAATACGAGTACTATGTGTTCTAAGACATTTCCTTCTAAATCGAGTAACGTTTCTATGGAAACGACAGGATTTTCTTTTGGGATACGTCAATCACATTTCCGATCCACTAATCCTTCTTTACTGTATCCCTCACTCCCACACATTGACGAATTCACACGGAAATTCCGTCGCTATGAAATACGAGTACTATGTGCTCTAAGACATTTCCTTCCAAATCGAGTAACGTTTCTATGGAAATGACAGGATTTTCTTTTGGGATACGTCAATCACATTTCCGATCCACTAATCCTTCTTTACTGCATCCCTCACTCCCACACATTGACGAATTTACACGGAAATTCCGTCGCTATGAAATACTAGTACTATGTGTTCTAAGACATTTCCTTCTAAATCGAGTAACGTTTCTATGGAAACGACAGGATTTTCTTTTGGGATACGACAATCACATTTCCGATCCACTAATCCTTCTTTACTGCATCCCTCACTCCAACACATTGACGAATTCACACGGAAATTGCGTCGCTATGAAATACGAGTACAATGTGTTCTATGACATTTCATTCTAAATCGAGTAACGTTTCTATGGAAACGACAGGAATTTCTTTTGGGATACTACAATCTCATTTCCGATCCACTAATCCTTCTTTACTGCATCCCTCACTCCCAAACATTGACGAATTCACACGGAAATTGCGTCGCTATGAAATACGAGTACTATGTGATCTAAGACATTTCCTTCTAAATCGAGTAACGTTTCTATGGAAACGACAGGATTTTCATTTGGGATACGACAATCTCATTTCCGATCCACTAATCCTTCTTTACCGCATCCCTCACTCCCACACATTGACGAATTCACACGGAAATTGCGTCGCTATGAAATACGAGTACTATGTGTTCTAAGACATTTCCTTCTAAATCGAGTAACGTTTCTATGGAAACGACAGGATTTTCTTTTGGGATACGACAATCACATGTCCGATCCACTAATCCTTCTTTACTGCATCCCTCACTCCCACACATTGACGAATTCACACGGAAATTCCGTCGCTATGAAATCCGAGTACTATGTGTTCTAAGACATTTCCTTCTAAATCGAGTAACGTTTCTATGGAAACGACAGGATTTTCTTTTGGGATACGTCAATCACATTTCCGATCCACTAATCCTTCTTTACTGCATCCCTCACTCCCACACATTAACGAATTCACACGGAAATTCCGTCGCTATGAAATACGAGTACTATGTGTTCTAAGACATTTCCTTCTAAATCGAGTAACGTTTCTATGGAAACGACAGGATTTTCTTTTGGGATACGTCAATCACATTTCCGATCCACTAATCCTTCTTTACTGCATCTCTCACTCCCACACATTGACGAATTTACACGGAAATTCCGTCGCTATGAAATACTAGTACTATGTGTTCTAAGACATTTCCTTCTAAATCGAGTAACGTTTCTATGGAAACGACAGGATTTTCTTTTGGGATACGACAATCACATTTCCGATCCACTAATCCTTCTTTACTGCATCCCTCACTCCAACACATTGACGAATTCACACGGAAATTCCGTCGCCATGAAATACGAGTACAATGTGTTCTAAGACATTTCATTCTAAATCGAGTAACGTTTCTATGGAAACGACAGGAATTTCTTTTGGGATACTACAATCTCATTTCCGATCCACTAATCCTTCTTTACTGCATCCCTCACTCCCAAACATTGACGAATTCACACGGAAATTGCGTCGCTATGAAATACGAGTAATATGTGTTCTAAGACATTTCCTTCTAAATCGAGTAACGTTTCTATGGAAACGACAGGATTTTCATTTGGGATACGACAATCTCATTTCCGATCCACTAATCCTTCTTTACCGCATCCCTCACTCCCACACATTGACGAATTCACACGGAAATTGCGTCGCTATGAAATACGAGTACTATGTGTTCTAAGACATTTCCTTCTAAATCGAGTAACGTTTCTATGGAAACGACAGGATTTTCTTTTGGGATACGACAATCACATTTCCGATCCACTAATCCTTCTTTACTGCATCCCTCACTCCCAAACATTGACGAATTCACACGGAAATTGCGTCGCTATGAATTACTATGGGTTCTATGACTTCTCCTTCTAAATCGAGTATCGTTTCTATGGAATCGACAGGGTTTTCTTTTGGGATACGACAATCTCATTTCCGATCCACTAATCCTCCTTTACTGCATCCCTCACTCCCAAACATTGACGAATTCACACGGAAACTGCGTCGCTATGAAATACGAGTACTATGTGTTCTAAGACATTTCCTTCTAAATCGAGTAACGTTTCTATGGAAACGACAGGATTTTCATTTGGGATACGACAATCACATTTCCGATCCACTAATCCTTCTTTACTGCATCCCTCACTCCCACACATTGACGAATTCACACGGAAATTCCGTCACTATGAAATACGAGTACTATGTGTTCTAAGACATTTCCTTCTACATCGAGTAACGTTTCTATGGAAACGACAGGATTTTCTTTCGGGATACGACAATCACATTTCCGATCCACTAATCCTTCTTTACTGCATCCCTCACTCCCACACATTGACGAATTCACACGGAAATTGCGTCGCTATGAAATACGAGTACTATGTGTTCTAAGACATTTTTTTCTAAATCGAGTAACGTTTCTATGGAAACGACAGGATTTTCTTTTGGGATACGTCAATCGCATTTCCGATCCACTAATCCTTCTTTACTGCATCCCTCACTCCCAAACATTGACGAATTCACACAGAAATTGTGTCGCTATGAAATACGAGTACTATGTGTTCTAAGACATTTCCTTCTAAATCGAGTAACGTTTCTACGGAAACGATAGGATTTTCTTTTGGGATACGACAATCACATTTCCGATCCACTAATCCTTCTTTACTGCATCCCTCACTCCCACACATTGACGAATTCACACGGAAATTGCGTCGCTATGAAATACGAGTACTATGTGTTCTGAGACATTTCCTTCTAAATCGAGTAACGTTTCTATGGAAACGACAGGAATTTCTTTTGGGATACGACAATCACATTTCCGATTCACTAATCCTTCTTTACTGCATCCCTCACTACCACACATTGACGAATTCACACGGAAATTGCGTCGCTATGAATTACTATTAGTTCTATGACTTCTCCTTCTAAATCAAGTAACGTTTCTATGGAAACGACAGGACTTTTTTTTGGGATACGACAATCTCATTTCCGATCCACTAATCCTTCTTTACTGCATCCCTCACTCCCAAACATTGACGAATTCACACGGAAATTGCGTCGCTATGAAATACTATGTGTTCTAAGACATTTCCTTCTAAATCGAGTAACGTTTCTATGGAAACGACAGGATTTTCTTTTGGGATACGACAATCTCATTTCTGATCCACTAATCCTTCTTTACTGCATCCCTCACTCCCACACATTGACGAATTCACACGGAAATTGCGTCGCTATGAAATACTATGTGTTCTAAGACATTTCCTTCTAAATCGAGTAACGTTTCTATGGATACGACAGGATTTTCTTTTGGGATACGACAATCTCATTTCCAATCCACTAATCCTACTTTACTGCATCCCTCACTCCCACACATTGACGAATTCACACGGACATTGCGTCGCTATGAAATACGAGTACTATGTGTTCTAAGACATTTCCTTCTAAATCGAGTAACGTTTCTATGGAAACGACAGGATTTTCTTTTGGGTTACGACAATCACATTTCCGATCCACTAATCCTTCTTTACTGCATCCCTCACTCCCAAACATTGACGAATTCATACGGAAATCGCGTCGCTATGAATTACTATGGGTTCTATGACTTCTTCTTCTAAATCGAGTAACTTTTCTATGGAATCGACAGGGTTTTCTTTTGGGATACGACAATCTCATTTCCGATCCACTAATCCTCCTTTACTGCATCCCTCACTCCCACACATTGCCGAATTCACACGGATATTGCGTCGCTATCAAATACGAGTACTATGTGTTCTAAGACATTTCCTTCTAAATCGAGTAACGTTTCCATGGAAACGACAGGATTTTCTTTTGGGATACGACAATCACACTTCCGATCCACTAATCCTTCTTTACTGCATCCCTCACTCCCAAACATTGACGAATTCACACGGAAATTCCGTCGCTATGAAATACGAGTACTGTGTGTTCTAAGACATTTCCTTCTAAATCGAGTAACGTTTCTATGGAAACGACAGGATTTTCTTTTGGGATACTACAATCTCATTTCCGATCCACTAATCCTTCTTTACTGCATCCCTCACTCCCAAATATTGACGAATTCACACGGAAATTGCGTCGCTATGAAATACGAGTACTATGTGTTCTAAGACATTTCCTTCTAAATCAAGTAACGTTTCTATGGAAACGACAGGATTTTCTTTTGGGATACGACTATCACATTTCCGATCCACTAATCCTTCTTTACTGCATCCCTCACTATCACACATTGACGAATTCACACGGAAATTCCGTCGCTATGAAATACGGGTACTATGTGTTCTAAGACATTTCCTTCTAAATCGAGTAACGTTTCTATGGAAACGACAGGATTTTTTTTTTGGGATGCGTCAATCACATTTCTGATCCACTAATCCTTCTTTACTGCATCCCTCACTCCCACACATTGAGGAATTCACACGGAAATTCCGTCGCTATGAAACACGAGTACTATGTGTTCTAAGACATTTCCTTCTAAATCGAGTAACGTTTCTATGGAAACGACAGGACCTTTTTTCGGGATACGACAATCTCATTTCCGATCAACTAATCACTCTTTACTGCATCCCTCACTACCACACATTGACGAATTCACACGGAAATTGCGTCGCTATGAAATACGAGTACTATGTGTTCTAAAACATTTCCTTCTAAATCGAGTAACGTTTCTATGGAAACGAAAGGATTTTCTTTTGGGATACGTCAATCACATTTCCGATCCACTAATCCTTCTTTACTGCATCCCTCACTCCCACACATTGACGAATTCACACGGAAATTGCGTCGCTATGAAATACGAGTACTATGTGTTCTAAGACATTTCCTTCTAAATCGAGTAACGTTTCTATGGAAACGACAGGATTTTCTTTTGGGATACGACTATCTCATTTCCGATCCACTAATCCTTCTTTACTGCATCCCTCACTCCCAAACATTGACGAATTCACACGGAAATTCCGTCGCTATGAAATACGAGTACTATGTGTTCTAAGACATTTCCTTCTAAATCGAGTAACGTTTCTATGGAAACGACAGGATTTTCTTTTGGGATACAACAATCACATTTCCGATCCACTAAGACATCTTTACCCGCATCCCTCACTCCCAAACATTGACGAATTCACACGGATATTGCGTCGCTATGAAATACTATGTGTTCTAAGACATTTCTTTCTAAATCGAGTAACGTTTCTATGGAAACGACAGGATTTTCTTTTGGGATACGACAATCTCATTTCCGATCCACTAATCCTTCTTTTCTGCATCCCTCACTCCCACACATTGACGAATTCACACGGAAATTGCGTCGCTATGAAATACGAGTAATATGTGTTCTAAGACATTTCCTTCTAAATCGAGTAACGTTTCTATGGAAACGACAGGATTTTCTTTTGGGATACGACAATCTCATTTCCGATCCACTAATCCTTCTTTACTGCATCCCTCACTCCCAAACATTGACGAATTCACACGGAAATTCCGTCGCTATGAAATACGAGTACTATGTGTTCTAAGACATTTCCTTCTAAATCGAGTAACGTTTCTATGGAAACGACAGGATTTTCTTTTGGGATACGACAATCACATTTCCGATCCACTATTACATCTTTACCCGCATCCCTCACTCCCAAACATTGACGAATTCACACGGAAATTGCGTCGCTATGAAATACTATGTGTTCTAAGACATTTCTTTCTAAATCGAGTAACGTTTCTATGGAAACGACAGGATTTTCTTTTGGGATACGACAATCTCATTTCCGATCCACTAATCCTTCTTTTCTGCATCCCTCACTCCCACACATTGACGAATTCACACGGAAATTGCGTCGCTATGAAATACGAGTACTATGTGTTCTAAGACATTTCCTTCTAAATCGAGTAACGTTTCTATGGAAACGACAGGATTTTCTTTTGGGATACGACAATCACATTTCCGATCCACTAATCCTTCTGTACTGCATCCCACACTCCCACACATTGACGAATTCACACGAAAATTACGTCGCTATAAATTACTATTAGTTCTATGACTTCTCCTTCTAAATCAAGTACCGTTTCTATGGAAACGACAGGACTTTTTTTTGGGATACGACAATCTCATTTCCGATCCACTAATCCTTCTTTACTGCATCCCTCACTCCCAAACATTAACGAATTCACACGGAAATAGCGTCGCTATGAAATACTATGTGTTCTAAGACATTTCCTTCTAAATCGAGTAACGTTTCTATGGAAACGACAGGATTTTCTTTTGGGATACGACAATCTCATTTCAGATCCACTAATCCTTCTTTACTGCATCCCTCACTCCCACACATTGACGAATTCACACGGAAATTGCGTCGCTATGAAATACTATGTTTTCAAAGACATTTACTTCTAAATCGAGTAACGTTTCTATGGATACGACAGGATTTTCTTTTGGCATACGACAATCTCATTTCCAATCCACTAATCCTTCTTTACTGCATCCCTCACTCCCACACATTGACGAATTCACACGGAAATTGCGTCGCTATGAAATACGAGTACTATGTGTTCTAAGACATTTTCTTCTAAATAGAGTAACGTTTCTATGGAAACGACAGGATTTTCTTTTGGGATACGACAATCACGATTCCGATCCACTAATCCATCTTTACTGCGTCCCTCACTCCCAAACATTGACGAATTCACACGGAAATTGCGTCGCTATGAAATACGAGTACTATGTGTTTTAAGACATTTCCTTCTAAATCGAGTAACGTTTCTATGTAAACGACAGGATTTTCTTTTGGGATACGACAATCACATTTCCGATCCACTAATCATACTTTACTGCATCCCTCACTCCCAAACATTGACGAATTCACACGGAAATTCCGTCGCTATGAAATACGAGTACTATGTGTTCTAAGACATTTCCTTCTAAATCGAGTAACGTTTCTATGGAAACGACAGGATTTTCTTTTGGGATACGACAATCACATTTCCGATCCACTAATCCTTCTTTACTGCATCCCTCACTCCCACACATTGACGAATTCACACGGAAATTCCGTCGCTATGAAATACGAGTACTATGTGCTCTAAGACATTTCCTTCTAAATCGAGTAACGCTTCTATGGAAACGACACGATTTTCTTTTGGGATACGACAATCACATTTCCCATCCACTAATCCTTCTTTACTGCATCCCTCACTCCCAAACATTGACGAATTCACACGGTAATTTCGTCGCTATGAAATACGAGTACTATGTGTTCTAAGACATTTCCTTCTAAATCGAGTAACGTTTCTATGGAAACGACAGGATTTTCTTTTGGGATACGACAATCTCATTTCCGATCCACTAATCCTTCTTTACTGCATCCCTCACTCCCACACATTGACGAATTCACACGGAAATTGCGTCGCTATGAAATACGAGTACTATGTGTTCTAAGACATTTCCTTCTAAATCGAGTAACGTTTCTATGGATACGACAGGACTTTCTTTTGGGATACGACAATCTCATTTCCGATCCACTAATCCTTCTTTACTGCATCCCTCACTCCCACACTTTGACGAATTCACACGGAAATTGCGTCGCTATGAAATACGAGTACTATGTGTTCTAAGACATTTCCTTCTAAATCGAGTAACGTTTCTATGGAAACGAGAGGATTTTCTTTTGTGATACGACAATCTCATTTCCGATCCACTAATCCTTCTTTACTGCATCCCTCTCTCCCACACATTGACGAATTCACACGGAAATTGCGTCGCTTTGAAATACGAGTACTATGTGTTCTAAGACATTTACTTCTAAATCGAGTAACGTTTCTATGGAAACGACAGGATTTTCTTTTGGGATACGACAATCTCATTTCCGATCCACTAATCCTTCTTTACTGCATCCCTCACTCCCACACATTGACGAATTCACACGGAAATTGCGTCGCTATGAAATACGAGTACTATGTGTTCTAAGACATTTCTTTCTAAATCGAGTAACGTTTCTATGGAAACGACAGGATTTTCTTTTGGGATACGACAATCTCATTTCCGATCCACTAATCCTTCTTTACTGCATCCCTCACTCCCACACATTGACGAATTCACACGGAAATTCCGTCGCTATGAAATACGAGTACTATGTGTTCTAATACATTTCCTTCTAATTCGAGTAACGTTTCTATGGAAACGACAGGAATTTCTTTTGGGATACGACAATCACATTTCCGATCCACTAATCCTCCTTTACTGCATCCCTCACTCCTTAACATTGACGAATTCACACGGAAATTCCGTCGCTATGAAATACGAGTACTGTGTGTTCTAAGACATTTCCTTCTAAATCGAGTAACGTTTCTATGGAAACGACTGGATTTTCATTTGGGATACAACAATCACATTTCTGATCCACTAATCCTTCTTTACTGCATCTTTCACTCCCACACATTGACGAATTCACACGGAAATTGCGTCGCTATGAAGTACGAGTACTATGTGTTCTAAGACATTTCCTTCTAAATCGAGTAACGTTTCTATGGAAACGACAGGATTTTCTTTTGGGATACGACAATCTCATTTCCTATCCACTAATCCTTCTTTACTGCATCCCTCACTCCCACACATTGACGAATTCACACGGAAATTGCGTCGCTATGAAATACGAGTACTATGTGTTCTAAGACATTTCCTTCTAAATCGAGTAACGTTTCTATGGAAACGACAGGATTTTCTTTTGGGATACGACAATCTCATTTCCGATCCATTAATCCTTCTTTACTGCATCCCTCACTCCCACACATTGACGAATTCACACGGAAATTGCGTCGCTATGAATTACTATGGGTTCTATGACTTCTCCTTCTAAATCAAGTAACGTTTCTATGGAAACGACAGGACTTTTTTTTGGGATGCGACAATCTCATTTCCGATCCACTAATCCTTCTTTACTGCATCCCTCACTCCCAAACATAGACGAATTCACACGGAAATTGCGTCGCTATGAAATACTATGTGTTCTAAGACATTTCCTTCTAAATCGAGTAACGTTTCTATGGAAACGACAGGATTTTCTTTTGGGATACGACAATCTCATATCCGATCCACTAATACTTCTTTACTGCATCCCTCACTCCCAAACATTGACGAATTCACACGGAAATTCCGTCGCTGTGAAATACGTGTACTATGTGTTCTAAGACATTTCCTTCTAAATCGAGTAACGTTTCTATGGAAACGACAGGATTTTCTTTTGGGATACAACAATCACATTTCCGATCCACTAATCCTTCTTTACTGCATCCCTCACACCCAAACATTGACGAATTCACACGGAAATTCCGTCGCTGTGAAATACGAGTACTATGTGTTCTAAGACATTTCCTTCTAAATCGAGTAACGTTTCTATGGAAACGACAGGATTTTCTTTTGGGATACGACAATCTCATTTCCGATCCACTAATCCTTCTTTACTGCATCCCTCACTCCCAAACATTGACGAATTCACACGGAAATTCCGTCGCTGTGAAATACGAGTACTATGTGTTCTAAGACATTTCCTTCTAAATCGAGTAACGTTTCTATGGAAACGACAGGATTTTCTTTTGGGATACGACAATCTCATTTCCGATCCACTAATCCTTCTTTACTGCATCCCTCACACCCAAACATTGACGAATTCACACGGAAATTCCGTCGCTGTGAAATACGTGTACTATGTGTTCTAAGACATTTCCTTCTACATCGAGTAACGTTTCTATGGAAACGACAGGATTTTCTTTTGGGATACGACAGTCACATTTCCGATACACTAATCCTTCTTTACTGCATCCCTCACTCCCAAACGTTGACGAATTCACACGGAAATTCCATCGCTATGAAATACGAGTACTATGTGTTCTAAGACATTTCCTTCTAAATCGAGTAACGTTTCTATGGAAACGACAGGATTTTCTATTGGGATTCGACAATCACATTTCCGATCCATTAATGGTTCTTTACTGCATCCCTCACTCCCAAACATTGACGAATTCACACGGAAATTGCGTCGCCATGAAATACGAGTACTATGTGTTCTAAGACATTTCCTTCTAAATCGAGTAACGTTTCTATGGAAACGACTGGATTTTCTTTTGGGATACGACAATCACATTTCCGATCCACTAATCCTTCTTTACTGCATCCCTCACTCCCAAACATTGACGAATTCACACGGAAATTGCGTCGCTATGAAATACGAGTACTATGTGTTCTAAGACATTTCCTTCTAAATCGAGTAACGTTTCTATGGAAACGACAGGATTTTCTTTTGGGATACGACAATCACATATCCGATCCACTAATGGTTCTTTACTGCATCCCTCACTCCCAAACATTGAAGAATTCACACGGAAATTGCGTCGCTATGAAATACGAGTACTATGTGTTCTAAGACATTTCCTTCTAAATCGAGTAACGTTTCTATGGAAACGACAGGATTTTCTTTTGGGATACGACAATCACATTTCCGATCCACTAATCCTTCTTTACTGCATCCCTCACTCCCAAACATTGACGAATTCACACAAAAATTGCGTCGCTATGAAATACGAGTACTATGTGTTCTAAGACATTTCCTTCTAAATCGAGTAACGTTTCTATGGAAACGACAGGATTTTCTTTTGGGATACGACAATCTCATTTCCGATCCACTAATCCTTCTTTACTGCATCCCTCACTCCCAAACATTGACGAATTCACACGGAAATTGCGTCGCTATGAAATACGAGTACTATGTGTTCTAAGACATTTCCTTCTAAATCGAGTAACGTTTCTATGGAAACGACAGGATTTTCTTTTGGGATACGACAATCTCATTTTCGATCCACTAATCCTTCTTTACTGCATCCCTCACTCCCAAACATTGACGAATTCACACGGAAATTCCGTCGCTGTGAAATACGTGTACTATGTGTTCTAAGACATTTCCTTCTAAATCGAGTAACGTTTCTATGGAAACGACAGGATTTTCTTTTGGGATACGACAATCTCATTTTCGATCCACTAATCCTTCTTTACTGCATCCCTCACTCCCAAACATTGACGAATTCACACGGAAATTCCGTCGCTATGAAATACGAGTACTATGTGTTCTAAGACATTTCCTTCTAAATCGAGTAACGTTTCTATGGAAACGACAGGATTTTCTTTTGGGATACGATAATCACATTTCCGATCCACTAATCCTTCTTTACTGCATCCCTCACTCCCAAACATTGACGAATTCACACGGAAATTGCGTCGCTATGAAATACGAGTACTATGTGTTCTAAGACGTTTCCTTCTAAGTCGAGTAACGTTTCTATGGAAACGACGGGATTTTCTTTTGGGATACGACAATCACATTTCCGATCCACTAATCCTTCTTTACTGCATCCCTCACTCCCAAACATTGACGAATTCACACGGAAATTCCGTCGCTGTGAAATACGAGTACTATGTGTTCTAAGACATTTCCTTCTAAATCGAGTAACGTTTCTATGGAAACGACAGGATTTTCTATTGGGATACGACAATCACATTTCCGATCCACTAATGGTTCTTTACTGCATCCCTCACTCCCAAACATTGACGAATTCACACGGAAATTGCATCGCCATGAAATACGAGTACTATGTGTTCTAAGACATTTCCTTCTAAATCGAGTAACGTTTCTATGGAAACGACAGGATTTTCTTTTGGGATACGACAATCACATTTCCGATCCACTAATCCTTCTTTACTGCATCCCTCACTCCCAAACATTGACGAATTCACACGGAAATTGCGTCGCTATGAAATACGAGTACTATGTGTTCTAAGACATTTCCTTCTAAATCGAGTAACGTTTCTATGGAAACGACAGGATTTTCTTTTGGGATACGACAATCACATTTCCGATCCACTAATCCTTCTTTACTGCATCCCTCACTCCCAAACATTGACGAATTCACACGGAAATTCCGTCGCTGTGAAATACGAGTACTATGTGTTCTAAGACATTTCCTTCTAAATCGAGTAACGTTTCTATGGAAACGACAGGATTTTCTATTGGGATACGACAATCACATTTCCGATCCACTAATGGTTCTTTACTGCATCCCTCACTCCCAAACATTGACGAATTCACACGGAAATTGCGTCGCCATGAAATACGAGTACTATGTGTTCTAAGACATTTCCTTCTAAATCGAGTAACGTTTCTATGGAAACGACAGGATTTTCATTTGGGATACGACAATCACTTTTCCGATCCACTAATCCTTCTTTACTGCATCCCTCACTCCCAAACATTGACGAAATCACACGGAAATTGCGTCGCTATGAAATACGAGTACTATGTGTTCTAAGACATTTCCTTCTAAATCGAGTAACGTTTCTATGGAAACGACAGGATTTTCTTTTGGGATACGACAATCTCATTTCCGATCCACTATTCCTTCTTTACTGCATCCCTCACTCCCAAACATTGACGAATTCACACGGAAATTGCGTCGCTATGATATACGAGTACTATGTGTTCTAAGACATTTCCTTCTGAATCGAGTAACGTTTCTACGGAAACGACAGGATTTTCTTTTGGGATACGACAATCACATTTCCGATCCACTAATCCTTCTTTACTGCATCCCTCACTCCCAAACATTGACGAATTCACACGGAAATTCCGTCGCTATGAAATACGAGTACTATGTGTTCTAAGACATTTCCTTCTAAATCGAGTAACGTTTCTATGGAAACGACAGGATTTTCTTTTGGGATACGACAATCACATTTCCGATCCACTAATCCTTGTTTACTGCATCCCTCACTCCCAAACATTGACGAATTCACACGGAAATTGCGTCGCTATGAAATACGAGTACTATGTGTTCTAAGACGTTTCCTTCTAAATCGAGTAACGTTTCTATGGAAACGACAGGATTTTCTTTTGGGATACGACAATCACATTTCCGATCCACTAATCCTTCTTTACTGCATCCCTCACTCCCAAACATTGACGAATTCACACGGAAATTCCGTCGCTGTGAAATACGAGTACTATGTGTTCTAAGACATTTCCTTCTAAATCGAGTAACGTTTCTATGGAAACGACAGGATTTTCTATTGGGATACGACGATCACATTTCCGATCCACTAATGGTTCTTTACTGCATCCCTCACTCCCAAACATTGACGAATTCACACGGAAATTGCATCGCCATGAAATACGAGTACTATGTGTTCTAAGACATTTCCTTCTAAATCGAGTAACGTTTCTATGGAAACGACAGGATTTTCTTTTGGGATACGACAATCACATTTCCGATCCACTAATCCTTCTTTACTGCATCCTTCACTCCCAAACATTGACGAATTCACACGGAAATTGCGTCGCTATGAAATACGAGTACTATGTGTTCTAAGACATTTCCTTCTAAATCGAGTAACGTTTCTATGGAAACGACAGGATTTTCTTTTGGGATACGACAATCACATTTCCGATCCACTAATGGTTCTTTACTGCATCCCTCACTCCCAAACATTGACGAATTCACACGGAAATTGCGTCGCTATGAAATACGAGTACTATGTGTTCTAAGACATTTCCTTCTAAATCGAGTAACGTTTCTATGGAAACGACAGGATTTTCTTTTGGGATACGACAATCACATTTCCGATCCACTAATCCTTCTTTACTGCATCCCTCACTCCCAAACATTGACGAATTCACACGGAAATTGCGTCGCTATGAAATACGAGTACTATGTGTTCTAAGACATTTCCTTCTAAATCGAGTAACGTTTCTATGGAAACGACAGGATTTTCTTTTGGGATACGACAATCACATTTACGATCCACTAATCCTTCTTTACTGCATCCCTCACTCAAAAACATTGACGAATTCACACGGAAATTGCGTCGCCATGAAATACGAGTACTATGTGTTCCAAGACATTTCCTTCTAAATCGAGTAACGTTTCTATGGAAACGACAGGATTTTCATTTGGGATACGACAATCACTTTTCCGATCCACTAATCCTTCTTTACTGCATCCCTCACTCCCAAACATTGACGAATTCACACGGAAATTGCGTCGCTATGAAATACGAGTACTATGTGTTCTAAGACATTTCCTTCTAAATCGAGTAACGTTTCTATGGAAACGACAGGATTTTCTTTTGGGATACGACAATCTCATTTCCGATCCACTATTCCTTCTTTACTGCATCCCTCACTCCCAAACATTGACGAATTCACACGGAAATTGCGTCGCTATGATATACGAGTACTATGTGTTCTAAGACATTTCCTTCTAAATCGAGTAACGTTTCTACGGAAACGACAGGATTTTCTTTTGGGATACGACAATCACATTTCCGATCCACTAATCCTTCTTTACTGCATATCTCACTCCCAAACATTGACGAATTCACACGGAAATTCCGTCGCTATGAAATACGAGTACTATGTGTTCTAAGACATTTCCTTCTAAATCGAGTAACGTTTCTATGGAAACGACAGGATTTTCTTTTGGGATACGACAATCACATTTCCGATCCACTAATCCTTGTTTACTGCATCCCTCACTCCCAAACATTGACGAATTCACACGGAAATTGCGTCGCTATGAAATACGAGTACTATGTGTTCTAAGACGTTTCCTTCTAAATCGAGTAACGTTTCTATGGAAACGACAGGATTTTCTTTTGGGATACGACAATCACATTTCCGATCCACTAATCCTTCTTTACTGCATCCCTCACTCCCAAACATTGACGAATTCACACGGAAATTCCGTCGCTGTGAAATACGAGTACTATGTGTTCTAAGACATTTCCTTCTAAATCGAGTAACGTTTCTATGAAAACGACAGGATTTTCTGTTGGGATACGACGATCACATTTCCGATCCACTAATGGTTCTTTACTGCATCCCTCACTCCCAAACATTGACGAATTCACACGGAAATTGCATCGCCATGAAATACGAGTACTATGTGTTCTAAGACATTTCCTTCTAAATCGAGTAACGTTTCTATGGAAACGACAGGATTTTCTTTTGGGATACGACAATCACATTTCCGATCCACTAATCCTTCTTTACTGCATCCCTCACTCCCAAACATTGACGAATTCACACGGAAATTGCGTCGCTATGAAATACGAGTACTATGTGTTCTAAGACATTTCCTTCTAAATCGAGTAACGTTTCTATGGAAACGACAGGATTTTCTTTTGGGATACGACAATCACATTTCCGATCCACTAATGGTTCTTTACTGCATCCCTCACTCCCAAACATTGACGAATTCACACGGAAATTGCGTCGCTATGAAATACGAGTACTATGTGTTCTAAGACATTTCCTTCTAAATCGAGTAACGTTTCTGTGGACACGACAGGATTTTCTTTTGGGATACGACAATCACATTTCCGATCCACTAATCCTTCTTTACTGCATCCCTCACTCCCAAACATTGACGAATTCACACGGAAATTGCGTCGCTAAGAAATACGAGTACTATGTGTTCTAAGACATTTCCTTCCAAATCGAGTAACGTTTCTATGGACACGACAGGATTTTCTTTTGGGATACGACAATCTCATTTCCGATCCACTAATCCTTCTTTACTGCATCCCTCACTCCCAAACATTGACGAATTGACACGGAAATTGCGTCGCTATGAAATACGAGTACTATGTGTTCTAAGACATTTCCTTCTAAATCGATTAACGTTTCTATGGAAACCACAGGATTTTCTTTTGGGATACGACAATCTCATTTTCGATCCACTAATCCTTCTTTACTGCATCCCTCACTCCCTAACATTGACGAATTCACACGGAAATTCCGTCGCTGTGAGATACGTGTACTATGTGTTCTAAGACATTTCCTTCTAAATCGAGTAACGTTTCTATGGAAACGACAGGATTTTCTTTTGGGATACGACAATCTCATTTTCGATCCACTAATCCTTCTTCACTGCATCCCTCACTCCCAAACATTGACGAATTCACACGGAAATTCCGTCGCTGTGAAATACGTATACTATGTGTTCTAAGACATTTCCTTCTAAATCGAGTAACGTTTCTACGGAAACGACAGGATTTTCTTTTGGGATACGACAATCACATTTCCGATCCACTAATCCTTCTTTACTGCATCCCTCACTCCCAAACATTGACGAATTCACACGGAAATTCCGTCGCTATGAAATACGAGTACTGTGTGTTCTAAGACATATCCTTCTAAATCGAGTAACGTTTCTATGGAAACGACAGGATTTTCTTTTGGGATACGACAATCACATTTGCGATCCACTAAACGTTCTTTACTGCATCCCTCACTCCCAAACATTGACGAATTCACACGGAAATTGCGTCGCTGTGAAACACGAGTACTATGTGTTCTAAGACATTTCCTTCTAAATCGAGTAACGTTTCTATGGAAACGACAGGATTTTCTTTTGGGATACGACAATCTCATTTCCGATCCACTAATCCTTCTTTACTGCATCCCTCACTCCCTAACATTGACGAATTCACACGGAAATTCCGTCACTGTGAAATACGTGTACTATGTGTTCTAAGACATTTCCTTCTAAATCGAGTAACGTTTCTACGGAAACGACAGGATTATCTTTTGGGATACGACAATCACATTTCCGATCCACTAATCCTTCTTTACTGCATCCCTCACTCCCAAACATTGACGAATTCACACGGAAATTCCGTCGCTATGAAATACGAGTACTATGTGTACTAAGACATTTCCTTCTAAATCGAGTAACGTTTCTATGGAAACGACAGGATTTTCTTTTGGGATACGACAATCACATTTCCGATCCACTAAACGTTCTTTACTGCATCCCTCACTCCCAAACATTGACGAATTCACACGGAAATTGCGTCGCTGTGAAACACGAGTACTATGTGTTCTTAGACATTTCCTTCTAAATCGAGTAACGTTTCTATGGAAACGACAGGATTTTCTTTTGGGATACGACAATCTCATTTCCGATCCACTAATCCTTCTTTACTGCATCCCTCACTCCCAAACATTGACGAATTCACACGGAAATTCCGTCGCTGTGAAATACGTGTACTATGTGTTCTAAGACATTTCCTTTTACATCGAGTAACGTTTCTATGGAAACGACAGGATTTTGTTTTGGGATACGACAGTCACATTTCCGATCCACTAATCCTTCTTTACTGCATCCCTCACTCCCAAACGTTGACGAATTCACACGGAAATTCCATCGCTATGAAATACGAGTACTGTGTGTTCTAAGACATTTCCTTCTAAATCGAGTAACGTTTCTACGGAAACGACAGGATTTTCCTTTGGGATACGACAATCACACTTCCGATCCACTAATCCTTCTTTACTGCTACCCTCACTCCCAAACATTGACGAATTCACACGGAAATTCCGTCGCTATGAAATACGAGTACTATGTGTTCTAAGACATTTCCTTCTAAATCGAGTAACGTTTGTATGGAAACGACAGGGTTTTCTTTTGGGATACGACAATCACATTTCCGATCCACTAATCCTTCTTTACTGCATCCCTCACTCCCAAACATTGACGAATTCACACGGAAATTGTGTCGCTATGAAATACGAGTACTATGTGTTCTAAGACATTTCCTTCTAAATCGAGTAAGGTTTCTATGGAAACGACAGGATTTTCTTTTGGGATACGACAATCACATTTCCGATCCACTAATCGTTCTTTACTGCATCCCTCACTCCCAAACATTGACGAATTCACACGGATATTCCGTCGCTATGAAATACGAGTACTATGTGTTCTAAGACATTTCCTTCTAAATCGAGTAACGTTTCTATGGAAACGACAGGAATTTCTTTTGGGATACGACAATCACATTTCCGATCCACTAATCGTTCTTTACTGCATCCCTCACTCCCAAACATTGACGAATTCACACGGAAATTGCGTCGCTATGAAATACGAGTACTATGTGTTCTAAGACATTTCCTTCTAAATCGAGTAACGTTTCTATGGAAACGACACGATTTTCCTTTGGGATACGACAATCTCATTTTCGATCCACTAATCCTTCTTTACTGAATCCCTCACTCCCAAACATTGACGAATTCACACGGAAATTGCGTCGCTATGAAATACGAGTACTATGTGTTCTAAGGCATTTCCTTCTAAATCGAGTAACGTTTCTATGGAAACGACAGGATTTTCTTTTGGGATACGACAATCAAATTTCCGTTCCACTAATCCTTCTTTACTGCATCCCTCACTACCAAACATTGACGAATTCACACGGAAATTTCGTCGCTATGAAATACGAGCACTATGTGTTCTAAGACATTTTCTTCTAAATCGAGTAACGTTTCTATGGAAACGACAGGATTTTCTTTTGGGATACGACAATCACATTTCCGATCCACTAATCGTTCTTTACTGCATCCCTCACTCCCAAACAGTGACGAATTCACACGGAAATTGCGTCGATATGAAATACGAGTACTATGTGTTCTAAGACATTTCCTTCTAAATCGAGTAACGTTTCTATGGAAACGTCAGGATTTTCTTTTGGGATACGACAATCTCATTTTCGATCCACTAATCCTTCTTTACTGCATCCCTCACTCCCAAGCATTGACGAATTCACACGGAAATTGCGTCGCTATGAAATACGAGTACTATGTGTTCTAAGACATTTCCTTCTAAATCGAGTAGCGTTTCTATGGAAACGACAGGATTTTCTTTTGGGATACGACAATCACATTTCCGATCCACTAATCGTTCTTTACTGCATCCCTCACTCCCAAACATTGACGAATTCACACGGAAATTGCGTCGCTATGAAATACGAGTACTATGTGTTCTAAGACATTTCCTTCTAAATCGAGTACCGTTTCTATGGAAACGACAGGATTTTCTTTTGGGATACGACAGTCACATTTCAGATCCACTAATCCTTCTTTACTGCATTCCTCACTCCCAAACATTGACGAATTCACACGGAAATTCCGTCGTTGTGAAATATGAGTACTATGTGTTCTAAGACATTTCCTTCTAAATCGAGTAACGTTTCTATGGAAACGACAGGATTTTCTTTTGGGATACGACAATCACATTTCCGATCCACTAATCGTTCTTAACTGCATCCCTCACTCCCAAACATTGACGAATTCACACGGAAATTTCGTCGCTATGAAATACGAGTACTATGTGTTCTAAGACATTTCCTTCTAAATCGAGTAACGTTTCTATGGAAACGACAGGATTTTCTTTTGGGATACGACAATCACATTTCGGATCCACTAATCGTTCTTTACTGCATCCCTCACTCCCAAACATTGACGAATTCACACGGAAATTGCGTCGCTATGAAATACGAGTACTATGTGTTCTAAGACATTTCCTTCTAAATCGAGTAACGTTTCTATGGAAACGACAGGATTTTCTTTTGGGATACGACAATCACATTTCCGATCCACTAAACGTTCTTTACTGCATCCCTCACTCCCAAACATTGACGAATTCACACGGAAATTGCGTCGCTGTGAAACACGAGTACTATGTGTTCTAAGACATTTCCTTCTAAATCGAGTAACGTTTCTATGGAAACGACAGGATTTTCTTTTGGGATACGACAAACACATTTCCGATCCACTAATCATTCTTTACTGCATCCCTCACTACCAAACATTGACGAATTCACACGGAAATTTCGTCGCTATGAAATACGAGCACTATGTGTTCTAGGTCATTTCCTTCTAAATCGAGTAACGTTTCTATGGAAACGACAGGATTTTCTTTTGGGATACGACAATCACATTTCCGATCCACTAATCGTTCTTTACTGCATCCCTCACTCCCAAACAGTGACGAATTCACACGGAAATTGCGTCGCTATGAAATACGAGTACTATGTGTTCTAAGACATTTCCTTCTAAATCGAGTAACGTTTCTATGGAAACGACAGGATTTTCTTTTGGGATACGACAATCTCATTTTCGATCCACTAATCCTTCTTTACTGCATCCCTCACTCCCAAACATTGACGAATTCACACGGAAATTGCGTCGCTATGAAATACGAGTACTATGTGTTCTAAGACATTTCCTTCTAAATCGAGTAACGTTTCTATGGAAACGACAGGATTTTCTTTTGGGATACGACAATCACATTTCCGATCCACTAATCGTTCTTTACTGCATCCCTCACTCCCAAACATTGACGAATTCACACGGAAATTGCGTCGCTATGAAATACGAGTACTATGTGTTCTAAGACATTTCCTTCTAAATCGAGTAACGTTTCTATGGAAACGACAGGATTTTCTTTTGGGATACGACAATCACATTTCGGATCCACTAATCGTTCTTTACTGCATCCCTCACTCCCAAACATTGACGAATTCACACGGAAATTGCGTCGCTATGAAATACGAGTACTATGTGTTCTAAGACATTTCCTTCTAAATCGAGTAACGTTTCTATGGAAACGACAGGATTTTCTTTTGGGATACGACAATCTCATTTCCGATCCACTATTCCTTCTTTACTGCATCCCTCACTCCCAAACATTGACGAATTCACACGGAAATTGCGTCGCTATGATATACGAGTACTATGTGTTCTAAGACATTTCCTTCTAAATCGAGTAACGTTTCTACGGAAACGACAGGATTTTCTTTTGGGATACGACAATCACATTTCCGATCCACTAATCCTTCTTTACTGCATCCCTCACTCCCAAACATTGACGAATTCACACGGAAATTCCGTCGCTATGAAATACGAGTACTATGTGTTCTAAGACATTTCCTTCTAAATCGAGTAACGTTTCTATGGAAACGACAGGATTTTCTTTTGGGATACGACAATCACATTTCCGATCCACTAATCCTTGTTTACTGCATCCCTCACTCCCAAACATTGACGAATTCACACGGAAATTGCGTCGCTATGAAATACGAGTACTATGTGTTCTAAGACGTTTCCTTCTAAATCGAGTAACGTTTCTATGGAAACGACAGGATTTTCTTTTGGGATACGACAATCACATTTCCGATCCACTAATCCTTCTTTACTGCATCCCTCACTCCCAAACATTGACGAATTCACACGGAAATTCCGTCGCTGTGAAATACGAGTACTATGTGTTCTAAGACATTTCCTTCTAAATCGAGTAACGTTTCTATGAAAACGACAGGATTTTTTGATGGGATACGACGATCACATTTCCGATCCACTAATGGTTCTTTACTGCATCCCTCACTCCCAAACATTGACGAATTCACACGGAAATTGCATCGCCATGAAATACGAGTACTATGTGTTCTAAGACATTTCCTTCTAAATCGAGTAACGTTTCTATGGAAACGACAGGATTTTCTTTTGGGATACGACAATCACATTTCCGATCCACTAATCCTTCTTTACTGCATCCCTCACTCCCAAACATTGACGAATTCACACGGAAATTGCGTCGCTATGAAATACGAGTACTATGTGTTCTAAGACATTTCCTTCTAAATCGAGTAACGTTTCTATGGAAACGACAGGATTTTCTTTTGGGATACGACAATCACATTTCCGATCCACTAATGGTTCTTTACTGCATCCCTCACTCCCAAACATTGACGAATTCACACGGAAATTGCGTCGCTATGAAATACGAGTACTATGTGTTCTAAGACATTTCCTTCTAAATCGAGTAACGTTTCTATGGACACGACAGGATTTTCTTTTGGGATACGACAATCACATTTCCGATCCACTAATCCTTCTTTACTGCATCCCTCACTCCCAAACATTGACGAATTCACACGGAAATTGCGTCGCTATGAAATACGAGTACTATGTGTTCTAAGACATTTCCTTCCAAATCGAGTAACGTTTCTATGGACACGACAGGATTTTCTTTTGGGATACGACAATCTCATTTCCGATCCACTAATCCTTCTTTACTGCATCCCTCACTCCCAAACATTGACGAATTGACACGGAAATTGCGTCGCTATGAAATACGAGTACTATGTGTTCTAAGACATTTCCTTCTAAATCGATTAACGTTTCTATGGAAACCACAGGATTTTCTTTTGGGATACGACAATCTCATTTTCGATCCACTAATCCTTCTTTACTGCATCCCTCACTCCCTAACATTGACGAATTCACACGGAAATTCCGTCGCTGTGAGATACGTGTACTATGTGTTCTAAGACATTTCCTTCTAAATCGAGTAACGTTTCTATGGAAACGACAGGATTTTCTTTTGGGATACGACAATCTCATTTTCGATCCACTAATCCTTCTTCACTGCATCCCTCACTCCCAAACATTGACGAATTCACACGGAAATTCCGTCGCTGTGAAATACGTATACTATGTGTTCTAAGACATTTCCTTCTAAATCGAGTAACGTTTCTACGGAAACGACAGGATTTTCTTTTGGGATACGACAATCACATTTCCGATCCACTAATCCTTCTTTACTGCATCCCTCACTCCCAAACATTGACGAATTCACACGGAAATTCCGTCGCTATGAAATACGAGTACTGTGTGTTCTAAGACATATCCTTCTAAATCGAGTAACGTTTCTATGGAAACGACAGGATTTTCTTTTGGGATACGACAATCACATTTGCGATCCACTAAACGTTCTTTACTGCATCCCTCACTCCCAAACATTGACGAATTCACACGGAAATTGCGTCGCTGTGAAACACGAGTACTATGTGTTCTAAGACATTTCCTTCTAAATCGAGTAACGTTTCTATGGAAACGACAGGATTTTCTTTTGGGATACGACAATCTCATTTCCGATCCACTAATCCTTCTTTACTGCATCCCTCACTCCCTAACATTGACGAATTCACACGGAAATTCCGTCACTGTGAAATACGTGTACTATGTGTTCTAAGACATTTCCTTCTAAATCGAGTAACGTTTCTACGGAAACGACAGGATTTTCTTTTGGGATACGACAATCACATTTCCGATCCACTAATCCTTCTTTACTGCATCCCTCACTCCCAAACATTGACGAATTCACACGGAAATTCCGTCGCTATGAAATACGAGTACTATGTGTACTAAGACATTTCCTTCTAAATCGAGTAACGTTTCTATGGAAACGACAGGATTTTCTTTTGGGATACGACAATCACATTTCCGATCCACTAAACGTTCTTTACTGCATCCCTCACTCCCAAACATTGACGAATTCACACGGAAATTGCGTCGCTGTGAAACACGAGTACTATGTGTTCTTAGACATTTCCTTCTAAATCGAGTAACGTTTCTATGGAAACGACAGGATTTTCTTTTGGGATACGACAATCTCATTTCCGATCCACTAATCCTTCTTTACTGCATCCCTCACTCCCAAACATTGACGAATTCACACGGAAATTCCGTCGCTGTGAAATACGTGTACTATGTGTTCTAAGACATTTCCTTTTACATCGAGTAACGTTTCTATGGAAACGACAGGATTTTGTTTTGGGATACGACAGTCACATTTCCGATCCACTAATCCTTCTTTACTGCATCCCTCACTCCCAAACGTTGACGAATTCACACGGAAATTCCATCGCTATGAAATACGAGTACTGTGTGTTCTAAGACATTTCCTTCTAAATCGAGTAACGTTTCTACGGAAACGACAGGATTTTCCTTTGGGATACGACAATCACACTTCCGATCCACTAATCCTTCTTTACTGCTACCCTCACTCCCAAACATTGACGAATTCACACGGAAATTCCGTCGCTATGAAATACGAGTACTATGTGTTCTAAGACATTTCCTTCTAAATCGAGTAACGTTTGTATGGAAACGACAGGGTTTTCTTTTGGGATACGACAATCACATTTCCGATCCACTAATCCTTCTTTACTGCATCCCTCACTCCCAAACATTGACGAATTCACACGGAAATTGCGTCGCTATGAAATACGAGTACTATGTGTTCTAAGACATTTCCTTCTAAATCGAGTAAGGTTTCTATGGAAACGACAGGATTTTCTTTTGGGATACGACAATCACATTTCCGATCCACTAATCGTTCTTTACTGCATCCCTCACTCCCAAACATTGACGAATTCACACGGATATTCCGTCGCTATGAAATACGAGTACTATGTGTTCTAAGACATTTCCTTCTAAATCGAGTAACGTTTCTATGGAAACGACAGGAATTTCTTTTGGGATACGACAATCACATTTCCGATCCACTAATCGTTCTTTACTGCATCCCTCACTCCCAAACATTGACGAATTCACACGGAAATTGCGTCGCTATGAAATACGAGTACTATGTGTTCTAAGACATTTCCTTCTAAATCGAGTAACGTTTCTATGGAAACGACACGATTTTCCTTTGGGATACGACAATCTCATTTTCGATCCACTAATCCTTCTTTACTGAATCCCTCACTCCCAAACATTGACGAATTCACACGGAAATTGCGTCGCTATGAAATACGAGTACTATGTGTTCTAAGGCATTTCCTTCTAAATCGAGTAACGTTTCTATGGAAACGACAGGATTTTCTTTTGGGATACGACAATCACATTTCCGATCCACTAATCCTTCTTTACTGCATCCCTCACTACCAAACATTGACGAATTCACACGGAAATTTCGTCGCTATGAAATACGAGCACTATGTGTTCTAAGACATTTTCTTCTAAATCGAGTAACGTTTCTATGGAAACGACAGGATTTTCTTTTGGGATACGACAATCACATTTCCGATCCACTAATCGTTCTTTACTGCATCCCTCACTCCCAAACAGTGACGAATTCACACGGAAATTGCGTCGATATGAAATACGAGTACTATGTGTTCTAAGACATTTCCTTCTAAATCGAGTAACGTTTCTATGGAAACGTCAGGATTTTCTTTTGGGATACGACAATCTCATTTTCGATCCACTAATCCTTCTTTACTGCATCCCTCACTCCCAAGCATTGACGAATTCACACGGAAATTGCGTCGCTATGAAATACGAGTACTATGTGTTCTAAGACATTTCCTTCTAAATCGAGTAGCGTTTCTATGGAAACGACAGGATTTTCTTTTGGGATACGACAATCACATTTCCGATCCACTAATCGTTCTTTACTGCATCCCTCACTCCCAAACATTGACGAATTCACACGGAAATTGCGTCGCTATGAAATACGAGTACTATGTGCTCTAAGACATTTCCTTCTAAATCGAGTACCGTTTCTATGGAAACGACAGGATTTTCTTTTGGGATACGACAGTCACATTTCAGATCCACTAATCCTTCTTTACTGCATTCCTCACTCCCAAACATTGACGAATTCACACGGAAATTCCGTCGTTGTGAAATATGAGTACTATGTGTTCTAAGACATTTCCTTCTAAATCGAGTAACGTTTCTATGGAAACGACAGGATTTTCTTTTGGGATACGACAATCACATTTCCGATCCACTAATCGTTCTTAACTGCATCCCTCACTCCCAAACATTGACGAATTCACACGGAAATTTCGTCGCTATGAAATACGAGTACTATGTGTTCTAAGACATTTCCTTCTAAATCGAGTAACGTTTCTATGGAAACGACAGGATTTTCTTTTGGGATACGACAATCACATTTCGGATCCACTAATCGTTCTTTACTGCATCCCTCACTCCCAAACATTGACGAATTCACACGGAAATTGCGTCGCTATGAAATACGAGTACTATGTGTTCTAAGACATTTCCTTCTAAATCGAGTAACGTTTCTATGGAAACGACAGGATTTTCTTTTGGGATACGACAATCACATTTCCGATCCACTAAACGTTCTTTACTGCATCCCTCACTCCCAAACATTGACGAATTCACACGGAAATTGCGTCGCTGTGAAACACGAGTACTATGTGTTCTAAGACATTTCCTTCTAAATCGAGTAACGTTTCTATGGAAACGACAGGATTTTCTTTTGGGATACGACAAACACATTTCCGATCCACTAATCATTCTTTACTGCATCCCTCACTACCAAACATTGACGAATTCACACGGAAATTTCGTCGCTATGAAATACGAGCACTATGTGTTCTAGGTCATTTCCTTCTAAATCGAGTAACGTTTCTATGGAAACGACAGGATTTTCTTTTGGGATACGACAATCACATTTCCGATCCACTAATCGTTCTTTACTGCATCCCTCACTCCCAAACAGTGACGAATTCACACTTAAATTGCGTCGCTATGAAATACGAGTACTATGTGTTCTAAGACATTTCCTTCTAAATCGAGTAACGTTTCTATGGAAACGACAGGATTTTCTTTTGGGATACGACAATCTCATTTTCGATCCACTAATCCTTCTTTACTGCATCCCTCACTCCCAAACATTGACGAATTCACACGGAAATTGCGTCGCTATGAAATACGAGTACTATGTGTTCTAAGACATTTCCTTCTAAATCGAGTAACGTTTCTATGGAAACGACAGGATTTTCTTTTGGGATACGACAATCACATTTCCGATCCACTAATCGTTCTTTACTGCATCCCTCACTCCCAAACATTGACGAATTCACACGGAAATTGCGTCGCTATGAAATACGAGTACTATGTGTTCTAAGACATTTCCTTCTAAATCGAGTAACGTTTCTATGGAAACGACAGGATTTTCTTTTGGGATACGACAATCACATTTCGGATCCACTAATCGTTCTTTACTGCATCCCTCACTCCCAAACATTGACGAATTCACACGGAAATTGCGTCGCTATGAAATACGAGTACTATGTGTTCTAAGACATTTCCTTCTAAATCGAGTAACGTTTCTATGGAAACGACAGGATTTTCTTTTGGGATACGACAATCACATTTCCGATCCACTAATCGTTCTTTACTGCATCCCTCACTCCCAAACATTGACGAATTCACACGGAAATTGCGTCGCTATGAAATACGAGTACTATGTGTTCTAAGACATTTCCTTCTAAATCGAGTAACGTTTCTATGGAAACGACAGGATTTTCTTTTGGGATACGACAATCTCATTTCCGATCCACTAATCCTTCTTTACTGCATCCCTCACTCCCAAACATTGACGAATTCACACGGAAATTGCGTCGCTATGAAGTACGAGTACTATGTGTTCTAAGACATTTCCTTCTACATCGAGTAACGTTTCTATGGAAACGACAGGATTTTCTTTTGGGATACGACAGTCACATTTCCGATCCACTAATCCTTCTTTACTGCATTCCTCACTCCCAAACATTGACGAATTCACACGGAAATTCCGTCGCTGTGAAATATGAGTACTATGTGTTCTAAGACATTTCCTTCTAAATCGAGTAACGTTTCTATGGAAACGACAGGATTTTCTTTTGGGATACGACAATCTCACTTCCGATCCACTAATCCTTCTTTACTGCATCCCTCACTCCCAAACATTGACGAATTCACACGGAAATTCCGTCGCTGTGAAATACGAGTACTATGTGTTCTAAGACATTTCCTTCTAAATCGAGTAACGTTTCTATGGAAACGACAGGATTTTCTTTTGGCATACGACAATCTCATTTCCGATCCACTAATCCTTCTTTACTGCATCCCTCACTCCCAAACTATGACGAATTCACACGGAAATTCCGTCGCTGTGAAATACGAGTACTATGTGTACTAAGACATTTCCTTCTAAATCGAGTAACGTTTCTATGGAAACGACAGGATTTTCTTTTGGGATACGACAATCACATTTCCGATCCACTAAACGTTCTTTACTGCATCCCTCACTCCCAAACATTGACGAATTCACACGGAAATTGCGTCGCTGTGAAACACGAGTACTATGTGTTCTAAGACATTTCCTTCTAAATCGAGTAACGTTTCTATGGAAACGACAGGATTTTCTTTTGGGATACGACAATCTCATTTCCGATCCACTAATCCTTCTTTACTGCATCCCTCACTCCCAAACATTGACGAATTCACACGGAAATTCCGTCGCTGTGAAATACGTGTACTATGTGTTCTAAGACATTTCCTTCTACATCGAGTAACGTTTCTATGGAAACGACAGGATTTTGTTTTGGGATACGACAGTCACATTTCCGATCCACTAATCCTTCTTTACTGCATCCCTCACTCCCAAACGTTTACGAATTCACACGGAAATTCCATCGCTATGAAATACGAGTACTATGTGTTCTAAAACATTTCCTTCTAAATCGAGTAACGTTTCTACGGAAACGACAGGATTTTCCTTTGGGATACGACAATCACACTTCCGATCCACTAATCCTTCTTTACTGCTACCCTCGATCCCAAACATTGACGAATTCACACGGAAATTCCGTCGCTATGAAATACGAGTACTATGTGTTCTAAGACATTTCCTTCTAAATGGAGTAACGTTTCTATGGAAACGACAGGGTTTTCTTTTGGGATACGACAATCACATTTCCGATCCACTAATCGTTCTTTACTGCATCACTCACTCCCAAACATTGACGAATTCACACGGAAATTGCGTCGCTATGAAATACGAGTACTATGTGTTCTGAGACATTTCCTTCTAAATCGAGTAAGGTTTCTATGGAAACGACAGGATTTTCTTTTGGGATACGACAATCACATTTCCGATCCACTAATCGTTCTTTACTGCATCCCTCACTCCCAAACATTGACGAATTCACACGGATATTCCGTCGCTATGAAATACGAGTACTATGTGTTCTAAGACATTTCCTTCTAAATCGAGTAACGTTGCTATGGAAACGACAGGATTTTCTTTTGGGATACGACAATCACATTTCCGATCCACTAATCGTTCTTTACTGCATCCCTCACTCCCAAACATTGACGAATTCACACGGAAATTGCGTCGCTATGAAATACGAGTACTATGTGTTCTAAGACATTTCCTTCTAAATCGAGTAACGTTTCTATGGAAACGACAGGATTTTCCTTTGGGATACGACAATCTCATTTTCGATCCACTAATCCTTCTTTACTGCATCCCTCACTCCCAAACATTGACGAATTCACACGGAAATTGCGTCGCTATGAAATACGAGTACTATGTGTTCTAAGACATTTCCTTCTAAATCGAGTAACGTTTCTATGGAAACGACAGGATTTTCTTTTGGGATACGACAATCACATTTCCAATCCACTAATCCTTCTTTACTGCATCCCTCACTACCAAACATTGACGAATTCACACGGAAATTTCGTCGCTATGAAATACGAGTACTATGTGTTCTAAGACATTTCCTTCTAAATCGAGTAACGTTTCTATGGAAACGACAGGATTTTCTTTTGGGATACGACAATCACATTTCCGATCCACTAATCGTTCTTTACTGCATCCCTCACTCCCAAACATTGACGAATTCACACGGAAATTGCGTCGCTATGAAATACGAGTACTATGTGTTCTAAGACATTTCCTTCTAAATCGAGTAACGTTTCTATGGAAACGACAGGATTTTCTTTTGGGATACGACAATCTCATTTTCGATCCACTAATCCTTCTTTACTGCATCCCTCACTCCCAAACATTGACGAATTCACACGGAAATTGCGTCGCTATGAAATACGAGTACTATGTGTTCTAAGACATTTCCTTCTTAATCGAGTAACGTTTCTATGGAAACGACGGGATTTTCTTTTGGGATACGACAATCACATTTCCGATCCACTAATCGTTCTTTACTGCATCCCTCACTCCCAAACATTGACGAATTCACACGGAAATTGCGTCGCTATGAAATACGAGTACTATGTGTTCTAAGACATTTCCTTCTAAATCGAGTAACGTTTCTATGGAAACGACAGGATTTTCTTTTGGGATACGACAATCACATTTCGGATCCACTAATCGTTCTTTACTGCATCCCTCACTCCCAAACATTGACGAATTCACACGGAAATTCCGTCGTTGTGAAATATGAGTACTATGTGTTCTAAGACATTTCCTTCTAAATCGAGTAACGTTTCTATGGAAACGACAGGATTTTCTTTTGGGATACGACAATCACATTTCCGATCCACTAATCGTTCTTAACTGCATCCCTCACTCCCAAACATTGACGAATTCACACGGAAATTTCGTCGCTATGAAATACGAGTACTATGTGTTCTAAGACATTTCCTTCTAAATCGAGTAACGTTTCTATGGAAACGACAGGATTTTCTTTTGGGATACGACAATCACATTTCGGATCCACTAATCGTTCTTTACTGCATCCCTCACTCCCAAACATTGACGAATTCACACGGAAATTGCGTCGCTATGAAATACGAGTACTATGTGTTCTAAGACATTTCCTTCTAAATCGAGTAACGTTTCTATGGAAACGACAGGATTTTCTTTTGGGATACGACAATCACATTTCCGATCCACTAAACGTTCTTTACTGCATCCCTCACTCCCAAACATTGACGAATTCACACGGAAATAGAGTCGCTGTGAAACACGAGTACTATGTGTTCTAAGACATTTCCTTCTAAATCGAGTAACGTTTCTATGGAAACGACAGGATTTTCTTTTGGGATACGACAAACACATTTCCGATCCACTAATCATTCTTTACTGCATCCCTCACTACCAAACATTGACGAATTCACACGGAAATTTCGTCGCTATGAAATACGAGCACTATGTGTTCTAGGTCATTTCCTTCTAAATCGAGTAACGTTTCTATGGAAACGACAGGATTTTCTTTTGGGATACGACAATCACATTTCCGATCCACTAATCGTTCTTTACTGCATCCCTCACTCCCAAACAGTGACGAATTCACACTTAAATTGCGTCGCTATGAAATACGAGTACTATGTGTTCTAAGACATTTCCTTCTAAATCGAGTAACGTTTCTATGGAAACGACAGGATTTTCTTTTGGGATACGACAATCTCATTTTCGATCCACTAATCCTTCTTTACTGCATCCCTCACTCCCAAACATTGACGAATTCACACGGAAATTGCGTCGCTATGAAATACGAGTACTATGTGTTCTAAGACATTTCCTTCTAAATCGAGTAACGTTTCTATGGAAACGACAGGATTTTCTTTTGGGATACGACAATCACATTTCCGATCCACTAATCGTTCTTTACTGCATCCCTCACTCCCAAACATTGACGAATTCACACGGAAATTGCGTCGCTATGAAATACGAGTACTATGTGTTCTAAGACATTTCCTTCTAAATCGAGTAACGTTTCTATGGAAACGACAGGATTTTCTTTTGGGATACGACAATCACATTTCGGATCCACTAATCGTTCTTTACTGCATCCCTCACTCCCAAACATTGACGAATTCACACGGAAATTGCGTCGCTATGAAATACGAGTACTATGTGTTCTAAGACATTTCCTTCTAAATCGAGTAACGTTTCTATGGAAACGACAGGATTTTCTTTTGGGATACGACAATCACATTTCCGATCCACTAATCGTTCTTTACTGCATCCCTCACTCCCAAACATTGACGAATTCACACGGAAATTGCGTCGCTATGAAATACGAGTACTATGTGTTCTAAGACATTTCCTTCTAAATCGAGTAACGTTTCTATGGAAACGACAGGATTTTCTTTTGGGATACGACAATCTCATTTCCGATCCACTAATCCTTCTTTACTGCATCCCTCACTCCCAAACATTGACGAATTCACACGGAAATTGCGTCGCTATGAAGTACGAGTACTATGTGTTCTAAGACATTTCCTTCTACATCGAGTAACGTTTCTATGGAAACGACAGGATTTTCTTTTGGGATACGACAGTCACATTTCCGATCCACTAATCCTTCTTTACTGCATTCCTCACTCCCAAACATTGACGAATTCACACGGAAATTCCGTCGCTGTGAAATATGAGTACTATGTGTTCTAAGACATTTCCTTCTAAATCGAGTAACGTTTCTATGGAAACGACAGGATTTTCTTTTGGGATACGACAATCTCACTTCCGATCCACTAATCCTTCTTTACTGCATCCCTCACTCCCAAACATTGACGAATTCACACGGAAATTCCGTCGCTGTGAAATACGAGTACTATGTGTTCTAAGACATTTCCTTCTAAATCGAGTAACGTTTCTATGGAAACGACAGGATTTTCTTTTGGCATACGACAATCTCATTTCCGATCCACTAATCCTTCTTTACTGCATCCCTCACTCCCAAACTATGACGAATTCACACGGAAATTCCGTCGCTGTGAAATACGAGTACTATGTGTACTAAGACATTTCCTTCTAAATCGAGTAACGTTTCTATGGAAACGACAGGATTTTCTTTTGGGATACGACAATCACATTTCCGATCCACTAAACGTTCTTTACTGCATCCCTCACTCCCAAACATTGACGAATTCACACGGAAATTGCGTCGCTGTGAAACACGAGTACTATGTGTTCTAAGACATTTCCTTCTAAATCGAGTAACGTTTCTATGGAAACGACAGGATTTTCTTTTGGGATACGACAATCTCATTTCCGATCCACTAATCCTTCTTTACTGCATCCCTCACTCCCAAACATTGACGAATTCACACGGAAATTCCGTCGCTGTGAAATACGTGTACTATGTGTTCTAAGACATTTCCTTCTACATCGAGTAACGTTTCTATGGAAACGACAGGATTTTGTTTTGGGATACGACAGTCACATTTCCGATCCACTAATCCTTCTTTACTGCATCCCTCACTCCCAAACGTTTACGAATTCACACGGAAATTCCATCGCTATGAAATACGAGTACTATGTGTTCTAAAACATTTCCTTCTAAATCGAGTAACGTTTCTACGGAAACGACAGGATTTTCCTTTGGGATACGACAATCACACTTCCGATCCACTAATCCTTCTTTACTGCTACCCTCGATCCCAAACATTGACGAATTCACACGGAAATTCCGTCGCTATGAAATACGAGTACTATGTGTTCTAAGACATTTCCTTCTAAATGGAGTAACGTTTCTATGGAAACGACAGGGTTTTCTTTTGGGATACGACAATCACATTTCCGATCCACTAATCGTTCTTTACTGCATCACTCACTCCCAAACATTGACGAATTCACACGGAAATTGCGTCGCTATGAAATACGAGTACTATGTGTTCTGAGACATTTCCTTCTAAATCGAGTAAGGTTTCTATGGAAACGACAGGATTTTCTTTTGGGATACGACAATCACATTTCCGATCCACTAATCGTTCTTTACTGCATCCCTCACTCCCAAACATTGACGAATTCACACGGATATTCCGTCGCTATGAAATACGAGTACTATGTGTTCTAAGACATTTCCTTCTAAATCGAGTAACGTTGCTATGGAAACGACAGGATTTTCTTTTGGGATACGACAATCACATTTCCGATCCACTAATCGTTCTTTACTGCATCCCTCACTCCCAAACATTGACGAATTCACACGGAAATTGCGTCGCTATGAAATACGAGTACTATGTGTTCTAAGACATTTCCTTCTAAATCGAGTAACGTTTCTATGGAAACGACAGGATTTTCCTTTGGGATACGACAATCTCATTTTCGATCCACTAATCCTTCTTTACTGCATCCCTCACTCCCAAACATTGACGAAATCACACGGAAATTGCGTCGCTATGAAATACGAGTACTATGTGTTCTAAGACATTTCCTTCTAAATCGAGTAACGTTTCTATGGAAACGACAGGATTTTCTTTTGGGATACGACAATCACATTTCCAATCCACTAATCCTTCTTTACTGCATCCCTCACTACCAAACATTGACGAATTCACACGGAAATTTCGTCGCTATGAAATACGAGTACTATGTGTTCTAAGACATTTCCTTCTAAATCGAGTAACGTTTCTATGGAAACGACAGGATTTTCTTTTGGGATACGACAATCACATTTCCGATCCACTAATCGTTCTTTACTGCATCCCTCACTCCCAAACATTGACGAATTCACACGGAAATTGCGTCGCTATGAAATACGAGTACTATGTGTTCTAAGACATTTCCTTCTAAATCGAGTAACGTTTCTATGGAAACGACAGGATTTTCTTTTGGGATACGACAATCTCATTTTCGATCCACTAATCCTTCTTTACTGCATCCCTCACTCCCAAACATTGACGAATTCACACGGAAATTGCGTCGCTATGAAATACGAGTACTATGTGTTCTAAGACATTTCCTTCTTAATCGAGTAACGTTTCTATGGAAACGACGGGATTTTCTTTTGGGATACGACAATCACATTTCCGATCCACTAATCGTTCTTTACTGCATCCCTCACTCCCAAACATTGACGAATTCACACGGAAATTGCGTCGCTATGAAATACGAGTACTATGTGTTCTAAGACATTTCCTTCTAAATCGAGTACCGTTTCTATGGAAACGACAGGATTTTCTTTTGGGATACGACAATATCATTTCCGATCCACTAATCCTTCTTTACTGCATCCCTCACTCCCAAACATTGAAGAATTCACACGGAAATTGCGTAGCTATGAAATACGAGTACTATGTGTTCTAAGACATTTCCTTCTAAATCGAGTAACGTTTCTATGGAAACGACAGGATTTTCTTTTGGGATACGACAATCACATTTCCGATCCACTAATCCTACTTTACTGCATCCCTCACTCCCAAACATTGACGAATTCACACGGAAATTGCGTCGCTATGAAATACGAGTACTATGTGTTCTAAGACATTTCCTTCTAAATCGAGTAACGTTTCTATGGAAAGACAGGATTTTCTTTTGGGATACGACAATCACATTTCCGATCCACTAATCGTTCTTAACTGCATCCCTCACTCCCAAACATTGACGAATTCACACGGAAATTTCGTCGCTATGAAATACGAGTACTATGTGTTCTAAGACATTTCCTTCTAAATCGAGTAACGTTTCTATGGAGACGACAGGATTTTCTTTTGGGATACGACAATCACATTTCGGATCCACTAATCGTTCTTTACTGCATCCCTCACTCCCAAACATTGACGAATTCACACGGAAATTGCGTCGCTATGAAATACGAGTACTATGTGTTCTAAGACATTTCCTTCTAAATCGAGTAACGTTTCTATGGAAACGACAGGATTTTCTTTTGGGATACGACAATCACATTTCCGATCCACTAATCCTTCTTTACTGCATCCCTCACTCCCAAACACTGACGAATTCACACGGAAATTCCGACGCTGTGAAATACGTGTACTATGTGTTCTAAGACAATTCCTTCTACATCGAGTAACGTTTCTATGGAAACGACAGGATTTTCTTTTGGGATACGACAGTCACATTTCCGATCCACTAATCCTTCTTTACTGCATTCCTCACTCCCAAACATTGTCGAATTCACACGGAAATTCCGTCGCTGTGAAATATGAGTACTATGTGTTCTAAGACATTTCCTTCTAAATCGATTAACGTTTCTATGGAAACGACAGGATTTTCTTTTGGGATACGACAATCTCACTTCCGATCCACTAATCCTTCTTTACTGCATCCCTCACTCCCAAACATTGACGAATTCACACGGAAATTCCGTCGCTGTGAAATACGAGTACTATGTGTTCTAAGACATTTCCTTCTAAATCGAGTAACGTTTCTATGGAAACGACAGGATTTTCTTTTAGCATACGACAATCTCATTTCCGATCCACTAATCCTTCTTTACTGCATCCCTCACTCCCAAACTATGACGAATTCACACGGAAATTCCGTCGCTGTGAAATACGAGTACTATGTGTTCTAAGACATTTCCTTCTAAATCGAGTAACGTTTCAATGGAAACGACAGGATTTTCTTTTGGGATACGACAATCTCATTTCCGATCCACTAATCCTTCTTTACTGCATCCCTCACTCCCAAACATTGACGAATTCACACGGAAATTCCGTCGCTGTGAAATACGTGTACTATGTGTTCTAAGACATTTCCTTCTACATCGAGTAACGTTTCTATGGAAACGACAGGATTTTCTTTTGGGATACGACAGTCACATTTCCGATCCACTAATCCTTCTTTACTGCATCCCTCACTCCCAAACGTTGACGAATTCACACGGAAATTCCATCGCAATGAAATACGAGTACTATGTGTTCTAAGACATTTCCTTCTAAATCGAGTAACGTTTCTACGGAAACGACAGGATTTTCTTTCGGGATACGACAATCACATTTGCGATCCACTAATCCTTCTTTACTGCATCCCTCACTCCCAAACATTGACGAATTCACACGGAAATTCCGTCGCTATGAAATACGAGTACTATGTGTTCTAAGACATTTCCTTCTAAATCGAGTAACGTTTCTATGGAAACGTCAGGATTTTCTTTTGGGATACGACAATCACATTTCCGATCCACTAATCCTTCTTTACTGCATCCCTCACTCCCAAACATTGACGAATTCACACGGAAATTCCGTCGCTGTGAAATACGAGTACTATGTGTTCTAAGACACTTCCTTCTAAATCGAGTAACGTTTCTATGGCAACGACAGGATTTTCTTTTGGGATACGACAATCTCATTTCCGATCCACTAATCGTTCTTTACTGCATCCCTCACTCCCAAACATTGACGAATTCACACGGAAATTCCGTCGCTGTGAAATACGAGTATTATGTGTTCTAAGACATTTCCTTCTAAATCGAGTAACGTTTCTAAGGAAACGACAGGATTTTCTTTTGGGATACGACGATCACATTTCCGATCCACTAATCGTTCTTTACTGCATCCCTCACTCCCAATCATTTACGAATTCACACGGAAATTGCGTCGCTATGAAATACGAGTACTATGTGTTCTAAGACATTTCCTTCTAAATCGAGTAACGTTTCTATGGAAACGACAGGATTTTCTTTTGGGATACGACAATCACATTTCCGATCCACTAATTGTTCTTTACTGTATCCCTCACTCCCAAACATTGACGAATTCACACGGAAATTGCGTCGCTATGAAATACGAGTACTATGTGTTCTAAGACATTTCCTTCTAAATCGAGTAACGTTTCTATGGAGACGACAGGATTTACTTTTGGGATACGACAATCTCATTTCCGATCCACTAATCCTTCTTTACTGCATCCCTCACTCCCAAACATTGACGAATTCACACGGAAATTGCGTCGCTATGAAATACGAGTACTATGTGTTCTAAGACATTTCCTTCTAAATCGAGTAACGTTTCTATGGAAACGACAGGATTTTCTTTTGGGATTCGACAATCACATTTCCGATCCACTAATCCTTCTTTACTGCATCAATCACTCCCAAACATTGACGATCTCACACGGAAATTGCGTCGCTATGAAATACGAGTACTATGTGTACTAAGACATTTCCTTCTAAATCGAGTAACGTTTCTATGGAAACGACAGGATTTTCTTTTGGGATACGACAATCACATTTCCGATCCACTAATCCTTCTTTACTGCATCCCTCACTCCCAAACATTGACGAATTCACATGGAAATTGCGTCGCTATGAAATACGACTACTATGTGTTCTAAGACATTTCCTTCTAAATCGAGTAACGTTTCTATGGAAACGACAGGATTTTCTTTTGGGATAGGACAATCTCATTTCCGATCCACTAATGGTTCTTTACTGCATCCCTCACTCCCAAACATTGACGAATTCACACGGAAATTGCGTCGCTATGAAATACGAGTACTATGTGTTCTAAGACATTTCCTTCTAAATCGAGTAACGTTTCTATGGAAACGACAGGATTTTCTTTTGGGATACGACAATCACATTTCCGATCCACTAACCCTTCTTTACTGCATCCCTCACTCCCTAACATTGACGAATTCACACGGAAATTCCGTTGCTGTGAAATACGAGTACTATGTGTTCTAAGACATTTCCTTCTAAATCGAGTAACGTTTCTATGGAAACGACAGGATTTTCTTTTGGGATACGACAATCACATTTCCGATCCACTAATCCTTCTTTACTGCATCCCTCACTCCCAAACATTGACGAATTCACACGGAAATTCCATCGCTGTGAATTACGAGTACTATGTGTTCTAAGACATTACCTTCTAAATCGAGTAACGTTTCTATGGAAACGACAGGATTTTCTTTTGGGATACGACAATCTCATTTCCGGTCCACTAATCCTTCTTTACTGCATCCCTCACTCCCAAACATTGACGAATTCACACGGAAATTCCGTCGCTGTGAAATACGAGTACTATGTGTTCAAATACATTTCCTTCTAAATCGAGTACCGTTTCTATGGAAACGACAGGATATTCTTTTGGGATTCGACAATCTCATTTCCAAACCAATAATCCTTCCTTACTGCATCCCTCACTCCCAAACATTGACGAATTCACACGGAAATTCCGTCGCTGTGAAATACGAGTACTATGTGTTCTAAGACATTTCCTTCTAAATCGAGTAACGTTTCTATGGAAACGACAGGATTTTCTTTTGGGATACGACAATCTCATTTCCGATCCACTAATCCTTCTTTACTGCATCCCTCACTCCCAAACATTGACGAATTCACACGGAAATTCCGTCGCTGTGAAATACGAGTACTATGCGTTCTAAGACATTTCCTTCTAAATCGAGTAACGTTTCTATGGAAACGACAGGATTTTCTTTTGGGATACGACATTCACATTTCCGATCCACTAATTGTTCTTTACTGTATCCCTCACACCCAAACATTGACGAATTCACACGGAAATTGCGTCGCTATGAAATACGAGTACTATGTGTTCTAAGACATTTCCTTCTAAATCGAGTAACGTTTCTATGGAGACGACAGGATTTACTTTTGGGATACGACAATCTCATTTCCGATCCACTAATCCTTCTTTACTGCATCCCTCACTCCCAAACATTGACGAATTCACACGGAAATTGCGTCGCTATGAAATACGAGTACTATGTGTTCTAAGACATTTCCTTCTAAATCGAGTAACGTTTCTATGGAAACGACAGGATTTTCTTTTGGGATTCGACAATCACATTTCCGATCCACTAATCCTTCTTCACTGCATCAATCACTCCCAAACATTGACGATCTCACACGGAAATTGCGTCGCTATGAAATACGAGTACTATGTGTACTAAGACATTTCCTTCTAAATCGAGTAACGTTTCTATGGAAACGACAGGATTTTCTTTTGGGATACGACAATCACATTTCCGATCCACTAATCCTTCTTTACTGCATCCCTCACTCCCAAACATTGACGAATTCACACGGAAATTGCGTCGCTATGAAATACGACTACTATGTGTTCTAAGACATTTCCTTCTAAATCGAGTAACGTTTCTATGGAAACGACAGGATTTTCTTGTGGGATACGACAATCACATTTCCGATCCACTAATCGTTCTTTACTGCATCACTCACTCCCAAACATTGACGAATTCACACGGAAATTCCGTCGCTGTGAAATACGAGTACTATGTGTTCTAAGACATTTCCTTCTGAATCGAGTGACGTTTCTATGGAAACGACAGGATTTTCTGTTGGGATACGACAATCACATTTCCGATCCACTAATCCTTCTTTACTGCATCTATCACTCCCAAACATTGACGAATTCACACGGAAATTCCGTCGCTGTGAAATACGAGTACTATGTGTTCTAAGACATTTCCTTCTAAATCGAGTAACGTTTCTATGGAAACGACAGGATTTTCTTTTGGGATACGACAATCTCATTTCCGGTCCACTAATCCTTCTTTACTGCATCCCTCACTCCCAAACATTGACGAATTCACACGGAAATTCCGTCGCTGTGAAATACGAGTACTATGTGTTCAAATACATTTCCTTCTAAATCGAGTACCGTTTCTATGGAAACGACAGGATATTCTTTTGGGATTCGACAATCTCATTTCCAAACCAATAATCCTTCCTTACTGCATCCCTCACTCCCAAACATTGACGAATTCACACGGAAATTCCGTCGCTGTGAAATACGAGTACTATGTGTTCTAAGACATTTCCTTCTAAATCGAGTAACGTTTCTATGGAAACGACAGGATTTTCTTTTGGGATACGACAATCTCATTTCCGATCCACTAATCCTTCTTTACTGCATCCCTCACTCCCAAACATTGACGAATTCACACGGAAATTGCGTCGCTATGAAATACGAGTACTATGTGTTCTAAGGCATTTCCTTCTAAATCGAGTAACGTTTCTATGGAAACGACAGGATTTTCTTGTGGGATACGACAATCACATTTCCGATCCACTAATCGTTCTTTACTGCATCACTCACTCCCAAACATTGACGAATTCACACGGAAATTCCGTCGCTGTGAAATACGAGTACTATGTGTTCTAAGACATTTCCTTCAGAATCGAGTGACGTTTCTATGGAAACGACAGGATTTTCTTTTGGGATACGACAATCACATTTCCGATCCACTAATCCTTCTTTACTGCATCTATCACTCCCAAACATTGACGAATTCACACGGAAATTCCGTCGCTGTGAAATACGAGTACTATGTGTTCTAAGACATTTCCTTCTAAATCGAGTAACGTTTCTATGGAAACGACAGGATTTTCTTTTGGGATACGACAATCTCATTTCCGGTCCACTAATCCTTCTTTACTGCATCCCTCACTCCCAAACATTGACGAATTCACACGGAAATTCCGTCGCTGTGAAATACGAGTACTATGTGTTCAAATACATTTCCTTCTAAATCGAGTACCGTTTCTATGGAAACGACAGGATATTCTTTTGGGATTCGACAATCTCATTTCCAAACCAATAATCCTTCCTTACTGCATCCCTCACTCCCAAACATTGACGAATTCACACGGAAATTCCGTCGCTGTGAAATACGAGTACTATGTGTTCTAAGACATTTCCTTCTAAATCGAGTAACGTTTCTATGGAAACGACAGGATTTTCTTTTGGGATACGACAATCTCATTTCCGATCCACTAATCCTTCTTTACTGCATCCCTCACTCCCAAACATTGACGAATTCACACGGAAATTCCGTCGCTGTGAAATACGAGTACTATGCGTTCTACGACATTTCCTTCTAAATCGAGTAACGTTTCTATGGAAACGACAGGATTTTCTTTTGGGATACGACAATCACATTTCCGATCCACTAATTGTTCTTTACTGTATCCCTCACTCCCAAACATTGACGAATTCACACGGAAATTGCGTCGCTATGAAATACGAGTACTATGTGTTCTAAGACATTTCCTTCTAAATCGAGTAACGTTTCTATGGAGACGACAGGATTTACTTTTGGGATACGACAATCTCATTTCCGATCCACTAATCCTTCTTTACTGCATCCCTCACTCCCAAACATTGACGAATTCACACGGAAATTGCGTCGCTATGAAATACGAGTACTATGTGTTCTAAGACATTTCCTTCTAAATCGAGTAACGTTTCTATGGAAACGACAGGATTTTCTTTTGGGATTCGACAATCACATTTCCGATCCACTAATCCTTCTTCACTGCATCAATCACTCCCAAACATTGACGATCTCACACGGAAATTGCGTCGCTATGAAATACGAGTACTATGTGTACTAAGACATTTCCTTCTAAATCGAGTAACGTTTCTATGGAAACGACAGGATTTTCTTTTGGGATACGACAATCACATTTCCGATCCACTAATCCTTCTTTACTGCATCCCTCACTCCCAAACATTGACGAATTCACACGGAAATTGCGTCGCTATGAAATACGACTACTATGTGTTCTAAGACATTTCCTTCTAAATCGAGTAACGTTTCTATGGAAACGACAGGATTTTCTTTTGGGATAGGACAATCTCATTTCCGATCCACTAATGGTTCTTTACTGCATCCCTCACTCCCAAACATTGACGAATTCACACGGAAATTGCGTCGCTATGAAATACGAGTACTATGTGTTCTAAGACATTTCCTTCTAAATCGAGTAACGTTTCTATGGAAACGACAGGATTTTCTTTTGGGATACGACAATCACATTTCTGATCCACTAACCCTTCTTTACTGCATCCCTCACTCCCTAACATTGACGAATTCACACGGAAATTCCGTTGCTGTGAAATACGAGTACTATGTGTTCTAAGACATTTCCTTCTAAATCGAGTAACGTTTCTATGGAAACGACAGGATTTTCTTTTGGGATACGACAATCACATTTCCGATCCACTAATCCTTCTTTACTGCATCCCTCACTCCCAAACATTGACGAATTCACACGGAAATTCCATCGCTGTGAATTACGAGTACTATGTGTTCTAAGACATTACCTTCTAAATCGAGTAACGTTTCTATGGAAACGACAGGATTTTCTTTTGGGATACGACAATCTCATTTCCGATCCACTAATCCTTCTTTACTGCATCCCTCACTCCCAAACATTGACGAATTCACACGGAAATTGCGTCGCTATGAAATACGAGTACTATGTGTTCTAAGGCATTTCCTTCTAAATCGAGTAACGTTTCTATGGAAACGACAGGATTTTCTTTTGGGATACGACAATCACATTTCCGATCCACTAATCGTTCTTTACTGCATCACTCACTCCCAAACATTGACGAATTCACACGGAAATTCCGTCGCTGTGAAATACGAGTACTATGTGTTCTAAGACATTTCCTTCTGAATCGAGTGACGTTTCTATGGAAACGACAGGATTTTCTTTTGGGATACGACAATCACATTTCCGATCCACTAATCCTTCTTTACTGCATCTATCACTCCCAAACATTGACGAATTCACACGGAAATTCCGTCGCTGTGAAATACGAGTACTATGTGTTCTAAGACATTTCCTTCTAAATCGAGTAACGTTTCTATGGAAACGACAGGATTTTCTTTTGGGATACGACAATCTCATTTCCGGTCCACTAATCCTTCTTTACTGCATCCCTCACTCCCAAACATTGACGAATTCACACGGAAATTCCGTCGCTGTGAAATACGAGTACTATGTGTTCAAATACATTTCCTTCTAAATCGAGTACCGTTTCTATGGAAACGACAGGATATTCTTTTGGGATTCGACAATCTCATTTCCAAACCAATAATCCTTCCTTACTGCATCCCTCACTCCCAAACATTGACGAATTCACACGGAAATTCCGTCGCTGTGAAATACGAGTACTATGTGTTCTAAGACATTTCCTTCTAAATCGAGTAACGTTTCTATGGAAACGACAGGATTTTCTTTTGGGATACGACAATCTCATTTCCGATCCACTAATCCTTCTTTACTGCATCCCTCACTCCCAAACATTGACGAATTCACACGGAAATTCCGTCGCTGTGAAATACGAGTACTATGCGTTCTAAGACATTTCCTTCTAAATCGAGTAACGTTTCTATGGAAACGACAGGATTTTCTTTTGGGATACGACAATCACATTTCCGATCCACTAATCGTTCTTTACTGCATCCCTCACTCCCAAACATTGACGAATTCACACGGAAATTGCGTCGCTATGAAATACGAGTACTATGTGTTCTAAGACATTTCCTTCTAAATCGAGTATCGTTTCTATGGAAACGACAGGATTTTCCTTTGGGATACGACAATCTCATTTCCGATCCACTAATCATTCTTTACTGCATCCCTCACTCCCAAACATTGACAAATTCACACGGAAATTCCATCGCTGTGAAATACGAGTACTATGTGTTCTAAGACATTTCCTTCTAAATCGAGTAACGTTTCTATGGAAACGACAGGATTTTCTTTTGGGATACGACAATCACATTTCCGATCCACTAATCGTTCTTTACTGCATCCCTCACTCCCAAACATTGACGAATTCACACGGAAATTGCGTCGCTATGAAATACGAGTACTATGTGTTCTAAGACATTTCCTTCTAAATCGAGTAACGTTTCTATGGAAACGACAGGATTTTCTTTTGGGATACGACAATTCCATTTCCGATCCACTAATCCTTCTTTACTGCATCCCTCACTCCCAAACATTGACGAATTCACACGGAAATTCCGTCGCTGTGAAATACGAGTACTATGTGTTCTAAGACATTTCCTTCTAAATCGAGTAACGTTTTTATGGAAACGACAGGATTTTCTTTTGGGATACGACAATCTCATTTCCGATCCACTAATCGTTCTTTACTGCATCTCTCACGCCCAAACACTGACGAATTCACACGGAAATTGCGTCGCTATGAAATACGAGTACTATGTGTTCTAAGACATTTCCTTCTAAATCGAGTAACGTTTCTGTGGAAACGACAGGATTTTCTTTTGGGATACGACAATCACATTTCCGATCCACTAATCGTTCTTTACTGCATCCCCCACTCCCAAACATTGACGAATTCACACGGAAATTGCGTCGCTATGAAATACGAGTACTATGTGTTCTAAGACATTTCCTTCTAAATCGAGTAACGTTTCTATGGAAACGACAGGATTTTCTTTTGGGATACGACAATCACATTTCCGATCCACTAATCGTTCTTTACTGCATCCCTCACTCCCAAACATTGACGAATTCACACGGAAATTCCGTTGCTGTGAAATACGAGTACTATGTGTTATAAGACATTTCCTACTAAATCGAGTAACGTTTCTATGGAAACGACAGGATTTTCTTTTGGGATACGACAATCACATTTCCGATCCACTAATCGTTCTTTACTGCATCCCTCACTCCCAAACATTGACGAATTCACACGGAAATTCCGTCGCTATGAAATACGAGTACTATGTGTCCTAAGACATTTCCTTCTAAATCGAGTAACGTTACTATGGAAACGACAGGATTTTCTTTTGGGATACGACAATCTCATTTCCGATCCACTAATCGTTCTTTACTGCATCCCTCACTCCCAAACATTGACGAATTCACACGGAAATTCCGTCGCTATGAAATACGAGTACTATGTGTTCTAAGACTTTTCCTTCTAAATCGAGTAACGATTCTATTGAAACGACAGGATTTTCTTTTGGGATACGACAATCACATTTCCGATCCCCTAATCGTTCTTTACTGCATCCCTCACTCCCAAACATTGACGAATTCACACGGACATTGCGTCGCTATGAAATACGAGTACTATGTGTTCTAAGACATTTCCTTCTAAATCGAGTAACGTTTCTATGGAAACGACAGGATTTTCTTTTGGGATACGACAATTCCATTTCCGATCCACTAATCCTTCTTTACTGCGTCCCTCACTCCCAAACATTGACGAATTCACACGGAAATTCCGTCGCTGTGAAATACGAGTACTATGTGTTCTAAGACATTTCCTTCTAAATCGAGTAACGTTTTTATGGAAACGACAGGATTTTCTTTTGGGATACGACAATCTCATTTCCGATCCACTAATCGTTCTTTACTGCATCCCTCACTCCCAAACATTGACGAATTCACACGGAAATTCCGTCGCTATGAAATACGAGTACTATGTGTTCTAAGACATTTCCTTCTAAATCGAGTAACGTTTCTGTGGAAACGACAGGATTTTCTTTTGGGATACGACAATCACATTTCCGATCCACTAATCCTTCTTTACTGCATCCCTCACTCCCACGCATTGACGAATTCACACGGAAATTGCGTCGCTATGAAATACGAGTACTATGTGTTCTAAGACATTTCCTTCTAAATCGAGTAACGTTTCTATGGAAACGACAGGATTTTCTTTTTGGGATACGACAGTCTCATTTACGATCCACTAATTCTTCTTTACTGCATCCCTCACTCCCACACATTGACGAATTCACACGGAAATTGCGTCGCTATGAAATACGAGTACTATGGGTTCTACGACTTCTCCTTCTAAATCGAGTAACGTTTCTATGGAAACGACAGGATTTTCTTTTGTGATAGGACAATCTCATTTCCGATCCACTTATCCTTCTTTACTGCATCCCTCACTCCCACACATTGACGAATTCACTCGGAAATTCCGTCGCTATGAAATACGAGTACTATGTGTTTAAAGACATTTCCTTCTAAATCGAGTAACGTTTCTATGGAAACGACAGGATTTTCTTTTGGGATGCGACAATCACATTTCCGATCCACTAATCGTTCTTTACTGCATCCCTCACTCCCAAACATTGACGAATTCACACGGAAATTGCGTCGCTATGAAATACGAGTACTATGTGTTCTAAGACATTTCCTTCTAAATCGAGTAACGTTTCTATGGAAACGACAGGATTTTCCTTTGGGATACGACAATCTCATTTTCGATCCACTAATCCTTCTTTACTGCATCCCTCACTCCCAAACATTGACGAATTCACACGGAAATTGCGTCGCTATGAAATACGAGTACTATGTGTTCTAAGACATTTCCTTCTAAATCGAGTAACGTTTCTATGGAAACGACAGGATTTTCTTTTGGGATACGACAATCACATTTCCGATCCACTAATCCTTCTTTACTGCATCCCTCACTAACAAACAATGACGATATCACACGGAAATTCAGTCGCTATGAAGTACGAGTACTATGTGATCTAAGACATTTCCTTCTAAATCGAGTAACGTTTCTATGGAAACAACAGGATTTATTTTTGGGATACGACAATCTCATTTCCGATCCACTAATGGTTCTTTACTGCATCCCTCACTCCCAAACATTGACGAATTCACACGGAAATTGCGACGCTATGAAATAAGAGTACTATGTGTTCTAAGACATTTCCTTCTAAATCGAGTAACGTTTCTATGGAAACAACAGGATTTTCTTTTGGGATACGACAAACACATTTCCGATCGACTAATGGTTCTTTACTGCATCCCTCACTCCCAAACATTGACGAATTCACACGGAAATTCCGTTGCTGTGAAATACGAGTACTATGTGTTCTAAGACATTTCCTTCTAAATCGAGTAACGTTTCTATGGAAACGACAGGATTTTCTTTTGGGATACGACAATTACATTTCCGATCCACTAATCCTTCTTTAGTGCATCCCTCACTCCCAAACATTGACTAATTCACACGGAAATTCCATCGCTGTGAATTACGAGTACTACGAGTTCTAAGACATTTCCTTCTAAATCGAGTAACGGTTGTATGGAAACGACAGGATTTTCTTTTGGGATACGACAATCTCATTTCCGATCCACTAATCGTTCTTTACTGCATCACTCACTCCCAAACATTGACGAATTCACACGGAAATTGCGTCGCTATGAAATACGAGTACTATGTGTTCTAAGGCATTTCCTTCTAAATCGAGTAACGTTTCTATGGAAACGACAGGATTTTCTTTTGGGATACGACAATCTCATTTCCGATCCACTAATCCTTCTTTACTGCATCCCTCACTCCCAAACATTGACGAATTCACACGGATATTGCGTCGCTATGAAATACGAGTACTATGTGTTCTAAGACATTTCCTTCTAAATCGAGTAACGTTTCTATGGAAACGACAGGATTTTCTTTTGGGATGCGACAATCACATTTCCGATCCACTAATCCGTCTTTACTGCATCCCTCACTCCCAAACATTGACGAATTCACACGGAAATTCCGTCGCTGTGAAATACGAGTACTATGTGTTCTAAGACATTTCCTTCTAAATCGAGTAACGTTTCTATGGAAACGACAGGATTTTCTTTTGGGATACGACAATCTCATTTCCGATCCATTAATCGTTCTTTACTGCATCCCTCACTCCCAAACATTGACGAATTCACGCGGAAATTCCGTCGCTATGATATACGAGTACTATGTGTTCTAAGACATTTCCTTCTAAATCGAGTAACGTTTCTATTGAAACGACAGGATTTTCTTTTGGGATACGACAATCACATTTCCGATCCACTAATCGTTCTTTACTGCATCCCTCACTCCCAAACATTGACGAATTCACACGGAAATTGCGTCGCTATGAAATACGAGTACTATGTGTTCTAAGACATTTCCTTCTAAATCGAGTAACGTTTCTATGGAAACGACAGGATTTTCTTTTGGGATACGACAATCTCATTTCCGATCCACTAATCCTTCTTTACTGCATCCCTCAGTCCCACACATTGACGAATTCACACGGAAATTGCGCCGCTATGAAATACGAGTACTATGTGTTCTAAGACATTTCCTTCTAAATCGAGTAACGTTTCTATGGAAACGACAGGATTTTCTTTTTGGGATACGACAGTCTCATTTCCGATCCACTAATTCTTCTTTACTGCATCCCTCACTCCCAGACATTGACGAATTCACACGGAAATTGCGTCGCTATGAAATACGAGTACTATGGGTTCTACGACTTCTCCTTCTAAATCGAGTAACGTTTCTATGGAAACGACAGGATTTTCTTTTGGTATACGACAATCTCATTTCCGATCCACTAATCGTTCTTTACTGCATCCCTCACTCCCACACATTGACGAATTCACACGGAAATTCCGTCGCTATGAAATACGAGTACTATGTGTTTAAAGACATTTCCTTCTAAATCGAGTAACGTTTCTATGGAAACGACAGGATTTTCTTTTGGGATGCGACAATCACATTTCCGATCCACTAATCCTTCTTTACTGCATCCCTCACTCCCAAACATTGACGAATTCACACGGAAATTCAGTCGCTATGAAATACGAGTACTATGTGTTCTAAGACATTTCCTTCTAAATCGAGTAACGTTTCTATGGAAACGACAGGATTTTCTTTTGGGATACGACAATCACATTTCCGATCCACTAATCCTTCTTTACTGCATCCCTCACTCCCAAACATTGACGAATTCACACGGAAATTCAGTCGCTATGAAGTACGAGTACTATGTGATCTAAGACATTTCCTTCTAAATCGAGTAACGTTTCTATGGAAACGACAGGATTTTCTTTTGGGATACGACAATCTCATTTCCGATCCACAAATGGTCCTTTACTGCATCCCTCACTATCAAACATTGACGAATTGACACGGAAATTGCGTCGCTATGAAATAAGAGTACTATGTGTTCTAAGACATTTCCTTCTAAATCGAGTAACGTTTCTATGGAAACGACAGGATTTTCTTTTGGGATACGACAATCTCATTTCCGACCCACTAATCCTTCTTTACTGCATCCCTCACTCCCAAACATTGACGAATTCACACGGATATTGCGTCGCTATGAAATACGAGTACTATGTGTTCTAAGACATTACCTTCTAAATCGAGTAACCTTTCTATGGAAGCGACAGGATTTTCTTTTGGGATGCGACAATCACATTTCCGATCCACTAATCCTTCTTTACTGCATCCCTCACTCCCAAATATTGACGAATTCACATGGAAATTCCGTCGCTGTGAAATACGAGTACTATGTGTTATAAGACATTTCCTTCTAAATCGAGTAACGTTTCTATGGAAACGACAGGATTTTCTTTTGGGATACGACAATCTCATTTCCAAACCAATAATCCTTCTTTACTGCATCCCTCACTCCCAAACATTGACGAATTCACACGGAAATTCCGTCGCTGTGAAATACGAGTACTATGTGTTCTAAGACATTTCCTTCTAAATCGAGTAACGTTTCTATGGAAACGACAGGATTTTCTTTTGGGATACGACAATCACATTTCCGATCCACTAATCCTTCTTTACTGCATCCCTCACTCCCAAATATTGACGAATTCACACGGAAATTCCGTCGCTGTGAAATACGTGTACTATGTGTTCTAAGACATTTCCTTCTAAATAGAGTAACGTTTCTATGGAAACGACAGGATTTTCTTTTGGGATACGACAATCACATTTCGGATCCACTAATCGTTCTTTACTGCATCCCTCACTCCCAAACATTGACGAATTCACACCGAAATTCCGTCGCTATGAAATACGAGTACTATGTGTTCTAAGACATTTCCTTCTAAATCGAGTAACGTTTCTATGGAAACGACAGGATTTTCTTTTGGGATACGACAATCTCATTTCCAAACCAATAATCCTTCTTTACTGTATCCCTCACACCCAAACATTGACGAATTCACACGGAAATTCCGTCGCTGTGAAATACGAGTACTATGTGTTCTAAGACATTTCCTTCTAAATCGAGTAACGTTTATATGGAAACGACAGGATTTTCTTTTGGGATACGACAATCTCATTTCGGATCCACTAATGGTTCTTTACTGCATCCCTCACTCCCAAACATTGTCGAATTCACACGGAAATTGCGTCGCTATGAAATACGAGTACTATGTGTTCTAAGACATTTGCTTCTAAATCGAGTAACGTTTCTATGGAAACGAATGGATTTTCTTTTGGGATACGACAATCTCACTTCCGATGCACTAATCCTTCTTTACTGCATCCCTCACTCCCAAACATTGACGAATTCACACGGAAATTCCGTCGTTGTGAAATACGGGTACAATGTGTTCTAAGACATTTCCTTCTATATCGAGTAACGTTTCTATGGAGACGACAGGATTTTCTTTTGGGATACGACAATCTCATTTCCAAACCAATAATACTTCTTTACAGCATCCCTCACTCCCAAACATTGACGAATTCACACGGAAATTCCGTCGCTGTGAAATACGAGTACTATGTGTTCTAAGACAATTCCTTCTAAATCGAGTAACGTTTCTATGGAAACGACAGGATTTTCTTTTGGGATACGACAATCTCATTTCCGATCCACTAATCCTTCTTTACTGCATCCCTCACTCCCAAACATTGACGAATTCACACGGAAATTGCGTCGCTATGAAATACGAGTACTATGTGTTCTAAGACATTTCCTTCTAAATCGAGTAACGTTTCTATGGAAACGACAGGATTTTCTTTTGGGATACGACAATCACATTTCCGATCCACTAATCGTTCTTTACTGCATCCCTCACTCCCAAACATTGACGAATTCACACGGAAATTCCGTCGCTGTGAAATACGAGTACTATGTGTTCTAAGAAATTTCCTTCTAAATCGAGTAACGTTTCTATGGAAACCACAGGATTTTCTTTTGGAATACGACAATCTCACTTCCGGTTTACTAATCCTTCTTTACTGCATCCCTCACTCCCAAACATTGACGAATTCACACGGAAATTCCGTCGCTGTGAAATACAAGTACTACGTGTTCTAAGACATTTCCTTCTAAATCGAGTAACGTTTCTATGGAAACGACAGGATTTTCTTTTGGGATACGGCAATCTCTTTTCCAAACCAATAATACTTCTTTACTGCATCCCTCACTCCCAAACATTGACGAATTCACACGGAAATTCCGTCGCTGTGAAATACGAGTACTATGTGTTCTAAGACATTTCCTTCTAAATCGAGTAACGTTTCTATGGAAACGACAGGATTTTCTTTTGGGATACGACAATCTCATTTCCGATCCACTAATCCTTCTTTACTGCATCCCTCACTCCCAAACATTGACGAATTCACACGGAAATTCCGTTGCTGTGAAATACGTGTACTATGTGTTCTAAGACATTTCCTTCTAAATCGAGTAACGTTTCTATGGAAACGACAGGATTTTCTTTTGGGATACGACAATCACATTTCCGATCCACTAATCGTTCTTTACTGCATCCCTCACTCCCAAACATTGACGAATTCACACGGAAATTCCGTCGCTATGAAAAACGAGTACTATGTGTTCTAAGACATTTCCTTCTAAATCGAGTAACGTTTCTATGGAAACGACAGGATTTTCTTTTGGGATACGACAATCACATTTCCGATCCACTAATCCTTCTTTACTGCATCACTCACTCCCAAACATTGACGAATTCACACGGAAATTCCGTCGCTGTGAAATACGAGTACTATGTGTTCTAAGACATTTCCTTCTAAATCGAGTAACGTTTCTATGGAAACGACAGGATTTTCTTTTGGGATACGACAATCTCATTTCCGATCCACTAATCGTGCTTTACTGTATCCCTCACTCCCAAAATTGACGAATTCACATGGAAATTCCGTCGCTATGAAATACGCGTACTATGTGTTCTAAGACATTTCCTTCTAAATCGAGTAACGTTTCTATGGAAACGACAGGATTTTCTTTTTGGGATACGACAGTCTCATTTCCGATCCACTAATTCTTCTTTACTGCATCCCTCACTCCCAGACATTGACGAATTCACACGGAAATTGCGTCGCTATGAAATACGAGTACTATGTGTTCTAAGACATTTCCTTCTAAATCGAGTAACGTTTCTATGGAAACGACAGGATTTTCTTTTGGGATACGACAATCTCATTTCCGATCCACTAATCCTTCTTTACTGCATCCCTCAGTCCCACACATTGACGAATTCACACGGAAATTGCGCCGCTATGATATACGAGTACTATGTGTTCTAAGACATTTCCTTCTAAATCGAGTAACGTTTCTATGGAAACGACAGGATTTTCTTTTTGGGATACGACAGTCTCATTTCCGATCCACTAATTCTTCTTTACTGCATCCCTCACTCCCAGACATTGACGAATTCACACGGAAATTGCGTCGCTATGAAATACGAGTACTATGGGTTCTACGACTTCTCCTTCTAAATCGAGTAACGTTTCTATGGAAACGACAGGATTTTCTTTTGGGATACGACAATCTCATTTCCGATCCACTAATCGTTCTTTACTGCATCCCTCACTCCCACACATTGACGAATTCACACGGAAATTCCGTCGCTATGAAATACGAGTACTATGTGTTTAAAGACATTTCCTTCTAAATCGAGTAACGTTTCTATGGAAACGACAGGATTTTCTTTTGGGATGCGACAATCACATTTCCGATCCACTAATCCTTCTTTACTGCATCCCTCACTCCCAAACATTGACGAATTCACACGGAAATTCAGTCGCTATGAAATACGAGTACTATGTGTTCTAAGACATTTCCTTCTAAATCGAGTAACGTTTCTATGGAAACGACAGGATTTTCTTTTGGGATACGACAATCACATTTCCGATCCACTAATCCTTCTTTACTGCATCCCTCACTCCCAAACATTGACGAATTCACACGGAAATTCAGTCGCTATGAAGTACGAGTACTATGTGATCTAAGACATTTCCTTCTAAATCGAGTAACGTTTCTATGGAAACGACAGGATTTTCTTTTGGGATACGACAATCTCATTTCCGATCCACAAATGGTCCTTTACTGCATCCCTCACTATCAAACATTGACGAATTGACACGGAAATTGCGTCGCTATGAAATAAGAGTACTATGTGTTCTAAGACATTTCCTTCTAAATCGAGTAACGTTTCTATGGAAACGACAGGATTTTCTTTTGGGATACGACAATCTCATTTCCGACCCACTAATCCTTCTTTACTGCATCCCTCACTCCCAAACATTGACGAATTCACACGGATATTGCGTCGCTATGAAATACGAGTACTATGTGTTCTAAGACATTACCTTCTAAATCGAGTAACGTTTCTATGGAAGCGACAGGATTTTCTTTTGGGATGCGACAATCACATTTCCGATCCACTAATCCTTCTTTACTGCATCCCTCACTCCCAAATATTGACGAATTCACATGGAAATTCCGTCGCTGTGAAATACGAGTACTATGTGTTATAAGACATTTCCTTCTAAATCGAGTAACGTTTCTATGGAAACGACAGGATTTTCTTTTGGGATACGACAATCTCATTTCCAAACCAATAATCCTTCTTTACTGCATCCCTCACTCCCAAACATTGACGAATTCACACGGAAATTCCGTCGCTGTGAAATACGAGTACTATGTGTTCTAAGACATTTCCTTCTAAATCGAGTAACGTTTCTATGGAAACGACAGGATTTTCTTTTGGGATACGACAATCACATTTCCGATCCACTAATCCTTCTTTACTGCATCCCTCACTCCCAAATATTGACGAATTCACACGGAAATTCCGTCGCTGTGAAATACGTGTACTATGTGTTCTAAGACATTTCCTTCTAAATAGAGTAACGTTTCTATGGAAACGACAGGATTTTCTTTTGGGATACGACAATCACATTTCGGATCCACTAATCGTTCTTTACTGCATCCCTCACTCCCAAACATTGACGAATTCACACCGAAATTCCGTCGCTATGAAATACGAGTACTATGTGTTCTAAGACATTTCCTTCTAAATCGAGTAACGTTTCTATGGAAACGACAGGATTTTCTTTTGGGATACGACAATCTCATTTCCAAACCAATAATCCTTCTTTACTGTATCCCTCACACCCAAACATTGACGAATTCACACGGAAATTCCGTCGCTGTGAAATACGAGTACTATGTGTTCTAAGACATTTCCTTCTAAATCGAGTAACGTTTATATGGAAACGACAGGATTTTCTTTTGGGATACGACAATCTCATTTCGGATCCACTAATGGTTCTTTACTGCATCCCTCACTCCCAAACATTGTCGAATTCACACGGAAATTGCGTCGCTATGAAATACGAGTACTATGTGTTCTAAGACATTTGCTTCTAAATCGAGTAACGTTTCTATGGAAACGAATGGATTTTCTTTTGGGATACGACAATCTCACTTCCGATGCACTAATCCTTCTTTACTGCATCCCTCACTCCCAAACATTGACGAATTCACACGGAAATTCCGTCGTTGTGAAATACGGGTACAATGTGTTCTAAGACATTTCCTTCTATATCGAGTAACGTTTCTATGGAGACGACAGGATTTTCTTTTGGGATACGACAATCTCATTTCCAAACCAATAATACTTCTTTACAGCATCCCTCACTCCCAAACATTGACGAATTCACACGGAAATTCCGTCGCTGTGAAATACGAGTACTATGTGTTCTAAGACAATTCCTTCTAAATCGAGTAACGTTTCTATGGAAACGACAGGATTTTCTTTTGGGATACGACAATCTCATTTCCGATCCACTAATCCTTCTTTACTGCATCCCTCACTCCCAAACATTGACGAATTCACACGGAAATTGCGTCGCTATGAAATACGAGTACTATGTGTTCTAAGACATTTCCTTCTAAATCGAGTAACGTTTCTATGGAAACGACAGGATTTTCTTTTGGGATACGACAATCACATTTCCGATCCACTAATCGTTCTTTACTGCATCCCTCACTCCCAAACATTGACGAATTCACACGGAAATTCCGTCGCTGTGAAATACGAGTACTATGTGTTCTAAGAAATTTCCTTCTAAATCGAGTAACGTTTCTATGGAAACCACAGGATTTTCTTTTGGAATACGACAATCTCACTTCCGGTTTACTAATCCTTCTTTACTGCATCCCTCACTCCCAAACATTGACGAATTCACACGGAAATTCCGTCGCTGTGAAATACAAGTACTACGTGTTCTAAGACATTTCCTTCTAAATCGAGTAACGTTTCTATGGAAACGACAGGATTTTCTTTTGGGATACGGCAATCTCTTTTCCAAACCAATAATACTTCTTTACTGCATCCCTCACTCCCAAACATTGACGAATTCACACGGAAATTCCGTCGCTGTGAAATACGAGTACTATGTGTTCTAAGACATTTCCTTCTAAATCGAGTAACGTTTCAATGGAAACGACAGGATTTTCTTTTGGGATACGACAATCTCATTTCCGATCCACTAATCCTTCTTTACTGCATCCCTCACTCCCAAACATTGACGAATTCACACGGAAATTCCGTTGCTGTGAAATACGTGTACTATGTGTTCTAAGACATTTCCTTCTAAATCGAGTAACGTTTCTATGGAAACGACAGGATTTTCTTTTGGGATACGACAATCACATTTCCGATCCACTAATCGTTCTTTACTGCATCCCTCACTCCCAAACATTGACGAATTCACACGGAAATTCCGTCGCTATGAAAAACGAGTACTATGTGTTCTAAGACATTTCCTTCTAAATCGAGTAACGTTTCTATGGAAACGACAGGATTTTCTTTTGGGATACGACAATCACATTTCCGATCCACTAATCCTTCTTTACTGCATCACTCACTCCCAAACATTGACGAATTCACACGGAAATTCCGTCGCTGTGAAATACGAGTACTATGTGTTCTAAGACATTTCCTTCTAAATCGAGTAACGTTTCTATGGAAACGACAGGATTTTCTTTTGGGATACGACAATCTCATTTCCGATCCACTAATCGTTCTTTACTGTATCCCTCACTCCCAAAATTGACGAATTCACATGGAAATTCCGTCGCTATGAAATACGCGTACTATGTGTTCTAAGACATTTCCTTCTAAATCGAGTAACATTTCTATGGCAACGACAGGATTTTCTTTTGGGATACGACAATCTCACTTCCGATCCACTAATCCTTCTTTACTGCATCCCTCACTCCCAAACATTGACGAATTCACACGGAAATTCCGTCGCTGTGAAATACGTGTACTATGTGTTCTAAGACATTTCCTTCTAAATCGAGTAACGTTTCTATGGAAACGACAGGATTTTCTTTTGGGATACGACAATCTCACTTCCGATCCACTAATCCTTGTTTACTGCATCCCTCACTCCCAAACATTGACGTATTCACACGGAAATTCCGTCGCTATGAAATACGAGTACTATGTGTTCTAAGATATTTCCTTCTAAATCAAGTAACGTTTCTGTGGAAACGACAGGATTTTCTTTTGGGATACGACAATCTCATTTCCAAACCAATAATCCTTCTTTACTGCATCCCTCACTCCCAAACATTGACGAATTCACACGGAAATTCCGTCGCTGTGAAATACGAGTACTATGTGTTCTAAGACATTTCCTTCTAAATCGAATAACGTTTCTATGGAAACGACAGGATTTTCCTTTGGGATACGACAATCTCACTTCCGATCCACTAATCCTTCTTTACTGCATCCCTCACTCCCAAATATTGACGAATTCACACGGAAATTCCGTCGCTGTGAAATACGAGTACTATGTGTTCTAAGACTTTTCCTTCTAAATCGAGTAACGTTTCTATGGAAACGACAGGATATTCTTTTGGGATACGACAATCTCACTTCCGATCCACTAATCCTACTTTACTGCATCCCTCACTCCCAAACATTGACGAATTCACACGGAAATTCCGTCGCTCTGAAATACGAGTACTATGTGTTCTAAGACATTTCCTTCTAAATCGAGTAACGTTTCTATGGAAACGACAGGATTTTGTTTTAGGATACGACAATCTCATTTCCAAACCAATAATCCTTCTTTACTTCATCCCTCACTCCCAAACATTGACGAATTCACACGGATATTCCGTCGCTGTGAAATACGAGTACTATGTGTTCTAAGACATTTCCTTCTAAATCGAGTAACGTTTCTATGGAAACGACAGGATTTTCTTTTGGGATACGACAATCTCACTTCCGATCCACTAATCGTTCTTTACTGCATCCCTCACTCCCAAACATTTACGAATTCACACGGAAATTGCGTCGCTATGAAATACGAGTACTATGTGTTCTAAGACATTTCCTTCTAAATCGAGTAACGTTTCTAAGGAAACGACAGGATTTTCTTTTGGGATACGACAATCTCATTTCCGATCCACTAATCCTTCTTTATTGCATCCCTCACTCCCACACATTGACGAATTCACACGGAAATTGCGTCGCTATGAAATACGAGTACTATGTGTTCTAAGACATTTCCTTCTAAATCGAGTAACGTTTCTATGGAAACGACAGGAATTTCTTTTGGGATACGACAATCACATTTCCGATCCACTAATCGTTCTTTACTGCATCCCTCACTCCCAAACATTGACGAATTCACACGGAAATTGCGTCGCTGTGAAATACGTGTACTATGTGTTCTAAGACATTTCCTTCTTAATCGAGTAACGTTTCTATGGAAACGACAGGATTTTCTTTTGGGATACGACAATCACATTTCCGATCCACTAATCCTTCTTTACTGCATCCCTCACTCCCAAACATTGACGAATTCACACGGAAATTCCGTCGCTGTGAAGTACGAGTACTATGTGTTCTAAGACATTTCCTTCTAAATCGAGTAACGTTTCTATGGAAACGACAGGATTTTCTTTTGGCATACGACAATCTCATTTCCGATCCACTAATCGTTCTTTACTGCATCCTTCACTCCCAAACATTGACGAATTCACACGGAAATTCCGTCGCTATGAAATACGAGTACTATGTGTTCTAAGACATTTCCTTCTAAATCGAGTAACGTTTCTATGGAAACGACTGGATTTTCTTTTGGGATACGACAATCTCATTTCCGATCCACTAATCGTTCTTTACTGCATCATTCACTCCACAACATTGACGAATTCACACGGATATTGCGTCGCTATGAAATACGATTACTATGTGGTCTAAGACATTTCCTTCTAAATCGAGTAACGTTTCTATGGAAACGACAGGATTTTCTTTTGGGATACAACAATCTCATTTCCGATCCACTAATCGTTCTTTACTGCATCCCTCACTCCCAAACATTGACGCATTCACACGGAAATTGCGTCGCTATGAAATACGAGTACTATGTGTTCTAAGACATTTCCTTCTAAATCGAGTAACGTTTCTATGGAAACGACAGGATTTTCTTTTGGGATACGACAATCTCATTTCCGATCCACTAATGGTTCTTTACTGCATCCCTCACTCCCAAACATTGACGAATTCACACGGAAATTGTGTGCTATGAAATACGAGTACTATGTGTTCTAAGACATTTCCTTGTAAATCGAGTAACGTTTCTATGGAAACGACAGGATTTTCTTTTGGGATACGACAATCACATTTCCGATCCACTAATCGTTCTTTACTGCATCCCTCACTCCCAAACATTGACGAATTCACACGGAAATTGCGTCGCTATGAAATACGAGTACTATGTGTTCTAAGACATTTCCTGTTAAATCGAGTAACGTTTCTATGGAAACGACAGGATTTTCTTTTGGGATACGACAATCACAGTTCCGATCCACTAATCGTTCTTTACTGCATCCCTCACTCCCAAACATTGACGAATTCACACGGAAATTGCGTCGCTATGAAATACGAGTACTATGTGTTCTAAGACATTTCCTTCTAAATCGAGTAACGTTTCTATGGTAACGACAGGATTTTCTTTTGGGATACGACAATCACAGTTCCGATCCACTAATCGTTCTTTACTGCATCCCTCACTCCTAAACATTGACGAATTCACACGGAAATTGCGTCGCTATGAAATACGAGTACTATGTGTTCTAAGACATTTCCTTCTAAATCGAGTAACGTTTCTATGGAAACGACAGGATTTTCTTTTGGGATACGACAATCTCATTTCCGATCCACTAATCGTTCTTTACTGCATCCCTCACTCCCTTACATTGACGAATTCACACGGAAATTGCGTCGCTATGAAATACGAGTACTATGTGTTCTAAGACATTTCCTTCTAAATCGAGTAACGTTTCTATGGAAACGACAGGATTTTCTTTTGGGATACGACAATCACATTTCCGATCCAATAATCGTTCTTTACTGCACCCATCACTCCCAAACATTGACGAATTCACACGGAAATTCCGTCGCTATGAATTACGAGTACTATGTGTTCTAAGACATTTCCTTCTAAATCGAGTAACGTTTCTATGGAAACGACAGGATTTTCTTTTGGGATACGACAATCACATTTCCGATCCACTAATCGTTCTTTACTGCATCCCTCACTCCCAAACATTGACGAATTCACACGGAAATTCCGTCGCTATGTAATACGAGTACTATGTGTTCTAAGACATTTTCTTCTAAATCGAGTAACGTTTCTATGGAAACGACAGGATTTTCTTTTGGGATACGACAATCACATTTCCGATCCACTAATCTTTCTTTACTGCATCCCTCACTCCCAAACATTGACGAATTCACACGGAAATTGCGTCGCTATGAAATACGAGTACTATGTGTTCTAAGACATTTCCTTCTAAATCGAGTAACGTTTCTATGGAAACGACAGGATTTTCTTTTGGGATACGACAATCTCATTTCCGATCCACTAATCGTTCTTTACTGCATCCCTCACTCCCAAACATTGACGAATTCACACGGAAATTGCGTCGCTATGAAATACGAGTACTATGTGTTCTAAGACATTTCCTTCTAAATCGAGTAACGTTTCTATGGAAACGACAGGATTTTCTTTTGGGATTAGACAATCACATTTCCAATCCAATAAACGTTCTTTACTGCACCCATCACTCCCAAACGTTGACGAATTCACACGTAAATTGCGTCGCTATGAAATACGAGTACTATGTGTTCTAAGACATTTCCTTCTAAATCGAGTAACGTTTCTATGGAAACGACAGGATTTTCTTTTGGGGTACGACAATCTCATTTCCAATCCACTGATCGTTCTTTACTGCATCCCTCACTCCCAAACATTGACGAATTCACACGGAAATTGCGTCGCTATTAAATGCGAGTACAATGTGTTCTATGAGATTTACTTCTAAATCGAGTAACGTTTCTATGGAAACGACAGGATTTTCTTTTGGGATACGACAATCACATTTCCGAACCACTAATCATTCTTTACTGCATCCCTCACTCCCAAACATTGAAGTATTCACACGGAAATTGCGTCGCTATGAAATACGAGTACTATGTGTTCTAAGACATTTCCTTCTAAATCGAGTAACGTTTCTATGGAAACGACAGGATTTTCTTTTGGGATACGACAATCACATTTCCGATCCACTAATCGTTCTTTACTGCATCCCTCACTCCCAAACATTGACGAATTCACACGGAAATTCCGTCGCTGTGAAATACGAGTACTATGTGTTCTAAGACATTTCCTTCTAAATCGAGTAACGTTTCTATGGAAACGACAGGATTTTCTTTTGGGATACGACAATCTCATTTCCGATCCACTAATCGTTCTTTACTGCATCCCTGACTCCCAAACATTTACGAATTCTCACTTAAGTTGCGTCGCTATGAAATGCGAGTACTGTGTGTTCTAAGACATTTCCTTCTAAATCGAGTAACGTTTCTATGGAAACGACAGGGTTATCTTTTGGGATACGACAATCACATTTCCGATCCACTAATCTTACTTTACTGCATCCCTCACTCGCACGCATTGACGAATTCACACGGAAATTCCGTCGCTATGAAATACGAGTACTATGTGTTCTAAGACATTTCCTTCTAAATCGAGTAACGTGTCTGTGGAAGCGACAGGATTTTCTTTTGGGATACGACAATCTCATTTCCGATCCACTAATCATTCTTTACTGCATCCCTCACTCCCAAACATTGAAGAATTCACACGGAAATTGCGTCGCTATGAAATACGAGTACTATGTGTTCTAAGACATTTCCTTCTAAATCGAGTAACGTTTCTATGGAAACGACAGGATTTTCTTTTGGGATTAGACAATCACATTTCCAATCCAATAATCGTTCTTTACTGCACCCATCACTCCCAAACATTGACGAATTCACACGTAAATTGCGTCGCTATGAAATAAGAGTACTATGTGTTCTAAGACATTTCCTTCTAAATCGAGTAACGTTTCTATGGAAACGACAGGATTTTCTTTTGGGATACGACAATCTCATTTCCGATCCACTAATCGTTCTTTACTGCATCCCTGACTCCCAAACATTTACGAATTCACACTTAAGTTGCGTCGCTATGAAATGCGAGTACTGTGTGTTCTAAGACATTTCCTTCTAAATCGAGTAACGTTTCTATGGAAACGACAGGGTTATCTTTTGGGATACGACAATCACATTTCCGATCCACTAATCTTACATTACTGCATCCCTCACTCGCACGCATTGACGAATTCACACGGAAATTCCGTCGCTATGAAATACGAGTACTATGTGTTCTAAGACATTTCCTTCTAAATCGAGTAACGTGTCTATGGAAGCGACAGGATTTTCTTTTGGGATACGACAATCTCATTTCCGATCCACTAATCGTTCTTTACTGCATCCCTCACTCCCAAACATTGACGAATTCACACGGAAATTCCGTCGCTGTGAAATACGAGTACTATGTGTTCTAAGACATTTCCTTCTAAATCGAGTAACGTTTCTATGGAAACGACAGGATTTTCTTTTGGGATACGACAATCTCATTTCCGATCCACTAATCGTTCTTTACTGCATCCCTCACTCCCAAACATTGACGAATTCACACGGAAATTCCGTCGCTATGAAATACGAGTACTATGTGTTCTAAGACATTTCCTTCTAAATCGAGTAACGTTTCTATGGAAACGACAGGATTTTCTTTTGGGATACGACAATCTCATTTCCGATCCACTAATCGTTCTTTACTGCATCCCTCACTCCCAAACATTGACGAATTCACACGGATATTGCGTCGCTATGAAATACGAGTACTATGTGGTCCAAGACATTTCCTTCTAAATCGAGTAACGTTTCTATGGAAACGACAGGATTTTCTTTTGGGATACGACAATCTCATTTCCGATCCACTAATCGTTCTTTACTGCATCCCTCACTCCCAAACATTGACGCATTCACACGGAAATTGCGTCGCTATGAAATACGAGTACTACGTGTTCTAAGACATTTCCTTCTAAATCGAGTAACGTTTCTATGGAAACGACAGGATTTTCTTTTGGGATACGACAATCACATTTCCGATCCACTAATCGTTCTTTACTGCATCCCTCACTCCCAAACATTGACGAATTCACACGGAAATTGCGTCGCTATGAAATACGAGTACTATGTGTTCTAAGACATTTCCTGTTAAATCGAGTAACGTTTCTATGGAAACGACAGGATTTTCTTTTGGGATACGACAATCACAGTTCCGATCCACTAATCGTTCTTTACTGCATCCCTCACTCCCAAACATTGATGAATTCACACGGAAATTGCGTCGCTATGAAATACGAGTACTATGTGTTCTAAGACATTTCCTTCTAAATCGAGTAACGTTTCTATGGAAACGACAGGATTTTCTTTTGGGATACGACAATCACAGTTCCGATCCACTAATCGTTCTTTACTGCATCCCTCACTCCTAAACATTGACGAATTCACACGGAAATTGCGTCGCTATGAAATAGGAGTACTATGTGTTCTAAGACATTTCCTTCTAAATCGAATAACGTTTCTATGGAAACGACAGGATTTTCTTTTGGGATACGACAATCTCATTTCCGATCCACTAATCGTTCTTTACTGCATCCCTCACTCCCTTACATTGACGAATTCACACGGAAATAGCGTCGCTATGAAATACGAGTACTATGTGTTCTAAGACATTTCCTTCTAAATCGAGTAACGTTTCTATGGAAACGACAGGATTTTCTTTTGGGATACGACAATCACATTTCCGATCCAATAATCGTTCTTTACTGCACCCATCACTCCCAAACATTGACGAATTCACACGGAAATTCCGTCGCTATGAATTACGAGTACTATGTGTTCTAAGACATTTCCTTCTAAATCGAGTAACGTTTCTATGGAAACGACAGGATTTTCTTTTGGGATACGACAATCACATTTCCGATCCACTAATCGTTCTTTACTGCATCCCTCACTCCCAAACATTGACGAATTCACACGGAAATTCCGTCGCTATGTAATACGAGTACTATGTGTTCTAAGACATTTTCTTCTAAATCGAGTAACGTTTCTATGGAAACGACAGGATTTTCTTTTGGGATACGACAATCTCATTTCCGATCCACTAATCGTTCTTTACTGCATCCCTCACTCCCAAACATTGACGAATTCACACGGAAATTGCGTCGCTATGAAATACGAGTACTATGTGTTCTAAGACATTTCCTTCTAAATCGAGTAACGTTTCTATGGAAACGACAGGATTTTCTTTTGGGATTAGACAATCACATTTCCAATCCAATAATCGTTCTTTACTGCACCAATCACTCCCAAACATTGACGAATTCACACGTAAATTGCGTCGCTATGAAATACGAGTACTATGTGTTCTAAGACATTTCCTTCTAAATCGAGTAACGTTTCTATGGAAACGACAGGATTTTCTTTTGGGGTACGACAATCTCATTTCCAATCCACTGATCGTTCTTTACTGCATCCCTCACTCCCAAACATTGACGAATTCACACGGAAATTGCGTCGCTATTAAATGCGAGTACAATGTGTTCTATGAGATTTACTTCTAAATCGAGTAACGTTTCTATGGAAACGACAGGATTTTCTTTTGGGATACGACAATCACATTTCCGATCCACTAATCATTCTTTACTGCATCCCTCACTCCCAAACATTGAAGAATTCACACGGAAATTGCGTCGCTATGAAATACGAGTACTATGTGTTCTAAGACATTTCCTTCTAAATCGAGTAACGTTTCTATGGAAACGACAGGATTTTCTTTTGGGATACGACAATCACATTTCCGATCCACTAATCGTTCTTTACTGCATCCCTCACTCCCAAACATTGAGGAATTCACACGGAAATTCCGTCGCTGTGAAATACGAGTACTATGTGTTCTAAGACATTTCCTTCTAAATCGAGTAACGTTTCTATGGAAACGACAGGATTTTCTTTTGGGATACGACAATCTCATTTCCGATCCACTAATCGTTCTTTACTGCATCCCTCACTCCCAAACATTTACGAATTCACACTTAAGTTGCGTCGCTATGAAATGCGAGTACTGTGTGTTCTAAGACATTTCCTTCTAAATCGAGTAACGTTTCTATGGAAACGACAGGGTTATCTTTTGGGATACGACAATCACATTTCCGATCCACTAATCTTACTTTACTGCATCCCTCACTCGCACGCATTGACGAATTCACACGGAAATTCCGTCGCTATGAAATACGAGTACTATGTGTTCTAAGACATTTCCTTCTAAATCGAGTGACGTGTCTATGGAAGCGACAGGATTTTCTTTTGGGATACGACAATCTCATTTCCGATCCACTAATCATTCTTTACTGCATCCCTCACTCCCAAACATTGAAGAATTCACACGGAAATTGCGTCGCTATGAAATACGAGTACTATGTGTTCTAAGACATTTCCTTCTAAATCGAGTAACGTTTCTATGGAAACGACAGGATTTTCTTTTGGGATTAGACAATCACATTTCCAATCCAATAATCGTTCTTTACTGCACCCATCACTCCCAAACATTGACGAATTCACACGTAAATTGCGTCGCTATGAAATAAGAGTACTATGTGTTCTAAGACATTTCCTTCTAAATCGAGAAACGTTTCTATGGAAACGACAGGATTTTCTTTTGGGATACGACAATCTCATTTCCGATCCACTAATCGTTCTTTACTGCATCCCTGACTCCCAAACATTTACGAATTCACACTTAAGTTGCGTCGCTATGAAATGCGAGTACTGTGTGTTCTAAGACATTTCCTTCTAAATCGAGTAACGTTTCTATGGAAACGACAGGGTTATCTTTTGGGATACGACAATCACATTTCCGATCCACTAATCTTACTTTACTGCATCCCTCACTCGCACGCATTGACGAATTCACACGGAAATTCCGTCGCTATGAAATACGAGTACTATGTGTTCTAAGACATTTCCTTCTAAATCGAGTAACGTGTCTATGGAAGCGACAGGATTTTCTTTTGGGATACGACAATCTCATTTCCGATCCACTAATCGTTCTTTACTGCATCCCTCACTCCCAAACATTGACGAATTCACACGGAAATTCCGTCGCTGTGAAATACGAGTACTATGTGTTCTAAGACATTTCCTTCTAAATCGAGTAACGTTTCTATGGAAACGACAGGATTTTCTTTTGGGATACGACAATCTCATTTCCGATCCACTAATCGTTCTTTACTGCATCCCTCACTCCCAAACATTGACGAATTCACACGGAAATTCCGTCGCTATGAAATACGAGTACTATGTGTTCTAAGACATTTCCTTCTAAATCGAGTAACGTTTCTATGGAAACGACAGGATTTTCTTTTGGGATACGACAATCTCATTTCCGATCCACTAATCGTTCTTTACTGCATCCCTCACTCCCAAACATTGACGAATTCACACGGATATTGCGTCGCTATGAAATACGAGTACTATGTGGTCCAAGACATTTCCTTCTAAATCGAGTAACGTTTCTATGGAAACGACAGGATTTTCTTTTGGGATACGACAATCTCATTTCCGATCCACTAATCGTTCTTTACTGCATCCCTCACTCCCAAACATTGACGCATTCACACGGAAATTGCGTCGCTATGAAATACGAGTACTACGTGTTCTAAGACATTTCCTTCTAAATCGAGTAACGTTTCTATCGAAACGACAGGATTTTCCTTTGGGATACGACAATCTCATTTCCGATCCACTAATGGTTCTTTACTGCATCCCTCACTCCCAAACATTGACGAACTCACACAGAAATTGCGTGCTATGAAATACGAGTACTATGTGTTCTAAGACATTTCCTTGTAAATCGAGTAACGTTTCTATGGAAACGACAGGATTTTCTTTTGGGATACGACAATCACATTTCCGATCCACTAATCGTTCTTTACTGCATCCCTCACTCCCAAACATTGACGAATTCACACGGAAATTGCGTCTATATGAAATACGAGTACTATGTGTTCTAAGACATTTCCTTGTAAATCGAGTAACGTTTCTATAGAAACGACAGGATTTTCTTTTGGGATACGATAATCACAGTTCCGATCCACTAATCGTTCTTTACTGCATCCCTCACTCCCAAACATTGACGAATTCACACGGAAATTCCGTTGCTGTGAAATACGTGTACTATATGTTCTAAGACATTTCCTTCTAAATCGAGTAACGTTTCTATGGAAACGACAGGATTTTCTTTTGGGATACGACAATCACATTTCCGATCCACTAATCGTTCTTTACTGCATCCCTCACTCCCAAACATTGACGAATTCACACGGAAATTCCGTCGCTATGAAAAACGAGTACTATGTGTTCTAAGACATTTCCTTCTAAATCGAGTAACGTTTCTATGGAAACGACAGGATTTTCTTTTGGGATACGACAATCACATTTCCGATCCACTAATCCTTCTTTACTGCATCACTCACTCCCAAACATTGACGAATTCACACGGAAATTCCGTCGCTGTGAAATACGAGTACTATGTGTTCTAAGACATTTCCTTCTAAATCGAGTAACGTTTCTATGGAAACGACAGGATTTTCTTTTGGGATACGACAATCTCATTTCCGATCCACTAATCGTTCTTTACTGTATCCCTCACTCCCAAAATTGACGAATTCACACGGAAATTCCGTCGCTATGAAATACGAGTACTATGTGTTCTAAGACATTTCCTTCTAAATCGAGTAACATTTCTATGGCAACGACAGGATTTTCTTTTGGGATACGACAATCTCACTTCCGATCCACTAATCCTTCTTTACTACATCCCTCACTCCCAAACATTGACGAATTCACACGGAAATTCCGTCGCTGTGAAATACGTGTACTATGTGTTCTAAGACATTTCCTTCTAAATCGAGTAACGTTTCTATGGAAACGACAGGATTTTCTTTTGGGATACGACAATCTCACTTCCGATCCACTAATCCTTGTTTACTGCATCCCTCACTCCCAAACATTGACGTATTCACACGGAAATTCCGTCGCTATGAAATACGAGTACTATGTGTTCTAAGATATTTCCTTCTAAATCAAGTAACGTTTCTATGGAAACGACAGGATTTTCTTTTGGGATACGACAATCTCATTTCCAAACCAATAATCCTTCTTTACTGCATCCCTCACTCCCAAACATTGACGAATTCACACGGAAATTCCGTCGCTGTGAAATACGAGTACTATGTGTTCTAAGACATTTCCTTCTAAATCGAGTAACGTTTCTATGGAAACGACAGGATTTTCTTTTGGGATACGACAATCTCACTTCCGATCCACTAATCCTTCTTTACTGCATCCCTCACTCCCAAATATTGACGAATTCACACGGAAATTCCGTCGCTGTGAAATACGAGTACTATGTGTTCTAAGACATTTCCTTCTAAATCGAGTAACGTTTCTATGGAAACGACAGGTTATTCTTTTGGGATACGACAATCTCACTTCCGATCCACTAATCCTACTTTACTGCATCCCTCACTCCCAAACAATGACGAATTCACACGGAAATTCCGTCGCTCTGAAATACGAGGACTATGTGTTCTAAGACATTTCCTTCTAAATCGAGTAACGTTTCTATGGAAACGACAGGATTTTCTTTTGGGATACGACAATCTCATTTCCGATCCACTAATCGTTCTTTACTGTATCCCTCACTCCCAAAATTGACGAATTCACACGGAAATTCCGTCGCTATGAAATACGAGTACTATGTGTTCTAAGACATTTCCTTCTAAATCGAGTAACATTTCTATGGCAACGACAGGATTTTCTTTTGGGATACGACAATCTCACTTCCGATCCACTAATCCTTCTTTACTGCATCCCTCACTCCCAAACATTGACGAATTCACACGGAAATTCCGTCGCTGTGAAATACGTGTACTATGTGTTCTAAGACATTTCCTTCTAAATCGAGTAACGTTTCTATGGAAACGACAGGATTTTCTTTTGGGATACGACAATCTCACTTCCGATCCACTAATCCTTGTTTACTGCATCCCTCACTCCCAAACATTGACGTATTCACACGGAAATTCCGTCGCTATGAAATACGAGTACTATGTGTTCTAAGATATTTCCTTCTAAATCAAGTAACGTTTCTATGGAAACGACAGGATTTTCTTTTGGGATACGACAATCTCATTTCCAAACCAATAATCCTTCTTTACTTCATCCCTCACTCCCAAACATTGACGAATTCACACGGAAATTCCGTCGCTGTGAAATACGAGTACTATGTGTTCTAAGACATTTCCTTCTAAATCGAGTAACGTTTCTATGGAAACGACAGGATTTTCTTTTGGGATACGACAATCTCACTTCCGATCCACTAATCCTTCTTTACTGCATCCCTCACTCCCAAATATTGACGAATTCACACGGAAATTCCGTCGCTGTGAAATACGAGTACTATGTGTTCTAAGACATTTCCTTCTAAATCGAGTAACGTTTCTATGGAAACGACAGGATATTCTTTTGGGATACGACAATCTCACTTCCGATCCACTAATCCTACTTTACTGCATCCCTCACTCCCAAACATTGACGAATTCACACGGAAATTCCGTCGCTCTGAAATACGAGGACTATGTGTTCTAAGACATTTCCTTCTAAATCGAGTAACGTTTCTATGGAAACGACAGGATTTTCTTTTGGGATACGACAATCTCACTTCCGATCCACTAATCCTTCTTTACTGCATCCCTCACTCCCAAACATTGAAGAATTCACACGGAAATTCCGTCGCTATGAAATACGAGTACTATGTGTTCTAAGACATTTCCTTCTAAATCGAGTAACGTTTCTATGGAAACGACAGGATTTTCTTTTGGGATACGACAATCTCACTTCCGATCCACTAATCCTTCTTTACTGCATCCCTCATTCCCAAACTTTGACGAATTCACATGGAAATTCCGTCGCTGTGATATACGAGTACTATGTATTCTAAGACATTTCCTTCTAAATCGAGTAACGTTTCTATGGAAACGACAGGATTTAGTTTTAGGATACGACAATCTCATTTCCAAACCAATAATCCTTCTTTACTTCATCCCTCACTCCCAAACATTGACGAATTCACACGGATATTCCGTCGCTGTGAAATACGAGTACTATGTGTTCTAAGACATTTCCTTCTAAATCGAGTAACGTTTCTATGGAAACGACAGGATTTTCTTTTGGGATACGACAATCTCACTTCCGATCCACTAATCTTTCTTTACTGCATCCCTCACTCCCAAACATTTACGAATTCACACGGAAATTGCGTCGCTATGAAATACGAGTACTATGTGTTCTAAGACATTTCCTTCTAAATCGAGTAACGTTTCTAAGGAAACGACAGGATTTTCTTTTGGGATACGACAATCTCATTTCCTATCCACTAATCCTTCTTTACTGCATCCCTCACTCCCACACATTGACGAATTCACACGGAAATTGCGTCGCTATGAAATACGAGTACTATGTGTTCTAAGACATTTCCTTCTAAATCGAGTAACGTTTCTATGGAAACGACAGGAATTTCTTTTGGGATACGACAATCACATTTCCGATCCACTAATCGTTCTTTACTGCATCCCTCACTCCCAAACATTGACGAATTCACACGGAAATTGCGTCGCTGTGAAATACGAGTACTATGTGTTCTAAGACATTTCCTTCTTAATCGAGTAACGTTTCTATGGAAACGACAGGATTTTCTTTTGGGATACGACAATCACATTTCCGATCCACTAATCCTTCTTTACTGCATCCCTCACTCCCAAACATTGACGAATTCACACGGAAATTCCGTCGCTGTGAAGTACGGTACTATGTGTTCTAAGACATTTCCTTCTAAATCGAGTAACGTTTCTATGGAAACGACAGGATTTTCATTTGGGATACGACAATCACATTTCCGATCCACTAATCGTTCTTTACTGCATCCCTCACTCCCAAACATTGACGAATTCACACGGAAATTGCGTCTCTATGAAATACGAGTACTATGTGTTCTAAGACATTTCCTTGTAAATCGAGTAACGTTTCTATAGAAACGACAGGATTTTCTTTTGGGATACGATAATCACAGTTCCGATCCACTAATCGTTCTTTACTGCATCCCTCACTCCCAAACATTGACGAATTCACACGGAAATTCCGTTGCTGTGAAATACGTGTACTGTATGTTCTAAGACATTTCCTTCTAAATCGAGTAACGTTTCTATGGAAACGACAGGATTTTCTTTTGGGATACGACAATCACATTTCCGATCCACTAATCGTTCTTTACTGCATCCCTCACTCCCAAACATTGACGAATTCACACGGAAATTCCGTCGCTATGAAAAACGAGTACTATGTGTTCTAAGACATTTCCTTCTAAATCGAGTAACGTTTCTATGGAAACGACAGGATTTTCTTTTGGGATACGACAATCACATTTCCGATCCACTAATCCTTCTTTACTGCATCACTCACTCCCAAACATTGACGAATTCACACGGAAATTCCGTCGCTGTGAAATACGAGTACTATGTGTTCTAAGACATTTCCTTCTAAATCGAGTAACGTTTCTATGGAAACGACAGGATTTTCTTTTGGGATACGACAATCTCATTTCCGATCCACTAATCGTTCTTTACTGTATCCCTCACTCCCAAAATTGACGAATTCACACGGAAATTCCGTCGCTATGAAATACGAGTACTATGTGTTCTAAGACATTTCCTTCTATATCGAGTAACATTTCTATGGCAACGACAGGATTTTCTTTTGGGATACGACAATCTCACTTCCGATCCACTAATCCTTCTTTACTGCATCCCTCACTCCCAAACATTGACGAATTCACACGGAAATTCCGTCGCTGTGAAATACGTGTACTATGTGTTCTAAGACATTTCCTTCTAAATCGAGTAACGTTTCTATGGAAACGACAGGATTTTCTTTTGGGATACGACAATCTCACTTCCGATCCACTAATCCTTGTTTACTGCATCCCTCACACCCAAACATTGACGTATTCACACGGAAATTCCGTCGCTATGAAATACGAGTACTATGTGTTCTAAGATATTTCCTTCTAAATCAAGTAACGTTTCTATGGAAACGACAGGATTTTCTTTTGGGATACGACAATCTCATTTCCAAACCAATAATCCTTCTTTACTGCATCCCTCACTCCCAAACATTGACGAATTCACACGGAAATTTTGTCGCTGTGAAATACGAGTACTATGTGTTCTAAGACATTTCCTTCTAAATCGAGTAACGTTTCTATGGAAACGACAGGATTTTCTTTTGGGATACGACAATCTCACTTCCGATCCACTAATCCTTCTTTACTGCATCCCTCACTCCCAAATATTGACGAATTCACACGGAAATTCCGTCGCTGTGAAATACGAGTACTATGTGTTCTAAGACATTTCCTTCTAAATCGAGTAACGTTTCTATGGAAACGACAGGATATTCTTTTGGGATACGACAATCTCACTTCCGATCCACTAATCCTACTTTACTGCATCCCTCACTCCCAAACATTGACGAATTCACACGGAAATTCCGTCGCTCTGAAATACGAGGACTATGTGTTCTAAGACATTTCCTTCTAAATCGAGTAACGTTTCTATGGAAACGACAGGATTTTCTTTTGGGATACGACAATCTCACTTCCGATCCACTAATCCTTCTTTACTGCATCCCTCACTCCCAAACATTGAAGAATTCACACGGAAATTCCGTCGCTATGAAATACGAGTACTATGTGTTCTAAGACATTTCCTTCTAAATCGAGTAACGTTTCTATGGAAACGACAGGATTTTCTTTTGGGATACGACAATCTCACTTCCGATCCACTAATCCTTCTTTACTGCATCCCTCATTCCCAAACTTTGACGAATTCACACGGAAATTCCGTCGCTGTGATATACGAGTACTATGTATTCTAAGACATTTCCTTCTAAATCGAGTAACGTTTATATGGAAACGACAGGATTTAGTTTTAGGATACGACAATCTCATTTCCAAACCAATAATCCTTCTTTACTTCATCCCTCACTCCCAAACATTGACGAATTCACACGGATATTCCGTCGCTGTGAAATACGAGTACTATGTGTTCTAAGACATTTCCTTCTAAATCGAGTAACGTTTCTATGGAAACGACAGGATTTTCTTTTGGGATACGACAATCTCACTTCCGATCCACTAATCGTTCTTTACTGCATCCCTCACTCCCAAACATTTACGAATTCACACGGAAATTGCGTCGCTATGAAATACGAGTACTATGTGTTCTAAGACATTTCCTTCTAAATCGAGTAACGTTTCTAAGGAAACGACAGGATTTTCTTTTGGGATACGACAATCTCATTTCCGATCCACTAATCCTTCTTTACTGCATCCCTCACTCCCACACATTGACGAATTCACACGGAAATTGCGTCGCTATGAAATACGAGTACTATGTGTTCTAAGACATTTCCTTCTAAATCGAGTAACGTTTCTATGGAAACGACAGGAATTTCTTTTGGGATACGACAATCACATTTCCGATCCACTAATCGTTCTTTACTGCATCCCTCACTCCCAAACATTGACGAATTCACACGGAAATTGCGTCGCTATGAAATACGAGTACTATGTGTTCTAAGACATTTCCTGTTAAATCGAGTAACGTTTCTATGGAAACGACAGGATTTTCTTTTGGGATACGACAATCACAGTTCCGATCCACTAATCGTTCTTTACTGCATCCCTCACTCCCAAACATTGACGAATTCACACGGAAATTGCGTCGCTATGAAATACGAGTACTATGTGTTCTAAGACATTTCCTTCTAAATCGAGTAACGTTTCTATGGAAACGACAGGATTTTCTTTTGGGATACGACAATCACAGTTCCGATCCACTAATCGTTCTTTACTGCATCCCTCACTCCTAAACATTGACGAATTCACACGGAAATTGCGTCGCTATGAAATACGAGTACTATGTGTTCTAAGACATTTCCTTCTAAATCGAGTAACGTTTCTATGGAAACGACAGGATTTTCTTTTGGGATACGACAATCACAGTTCCGATCCACTAATCGTTCTTTACTGCATCCCTCACTCCCTAACATTGACGAATTCACACGGAAATTGCGTCGCTATGAAATACGAGTACTATGTGTTCTAAGACATTTCCTTCTAAATCGAGTAACGTTTCTATGGAAACGACAGGATTTTCTTTTGGGATACGACAATCACATTTCCGATCCAATAATTGTTTTTTACTGCACCCATCACTCCCAAACATTGACGAATTCACACGGAAATTCCGTCGCTATGAATTACGAGTACTATGTGTTCTAAGACATTTCCTTCTAAATCGAGTAACGTTACTATGGAAACGACAGGATTTTCTTTTGGGATACGACAATCACATTTCCGATCCACTAATCGTTCTTTACTGCATCCCTCACTCCCAAACATTGACGAATTCACACGGAAATTCCGTCGCTATGAAATACGAGTACTATGTGTTCTAAGACATTTTCTTCTAAATCGAGTAACGTTTCTATGGAAACGACAGGATTTTCTTTTGGGATACGACAATCACATTTCCGATCCACTAATCTTTCTTTACTGCATCCCTCACTCCGAAACATTGACGAATTCACACGGAAATTGCGTCGCTATGAAATACGAGTACTATGTGTTCTAAGACATTTCCTTCTAAATCGAGTAACGTTTCTATGGAAACGACAGGATTTTCTTTTGGGATACGACAATCTCATTTCCGATCCACTAATCGTTCTCTACTGCATCCCTCACTCCCAAACATTGACGAATTCACACGGAAATTGCGTCGCTATGAAATACGAGTACTATGTGTTCTAAGACATTTCCTTCTAAATCGAGTAACGTTTCTATGGAAACGACAGGATTTTCTTTTGGGATTAGACAATCACATTTCCAATCCAATAATCGTTCTTTACTGCACCCATCACTCCCAAACATTGACGAATTCACACGTAAATTGCGTCGCTATGAAATACGAGTACTATGTGTTCTAAGACATTTCCTTCTAAATCGAGTAACGTTTCTATGGAAACGACAGGATTTTCTTTTGGGATACGACAATCACATTTCCGATCCACTAATCTTTCTTTACTGCATCCCTCACTCCCAAACATTGACGAATTCACACGGAAATTGCGTCGCTATGAAATACGAGTACTATGTGTTCTAAGACATTTCCTTCTAAATCGAGTAACGTTTCTATGGAAACGACAGGATTTTCTTTTGGGATACGGCAATATCATTTCCGATCCACTAATCGTTCTCTACTGCATCCCTCACTCCCAAACATTGACGAATTCACACGGAAATTGCGTCGCTATGAAATACGAGTACTATGTGTTCTAAGACATTTCCTTCTAAATCGAGTAACGTTTCTATGGCAACGACAGGATTTTCTTTTGGGATTAGACAATCACATTTCCAATCCAATAATCGTTCTTTACTGCACCCATCACTCCCAAACATTGACGAATTCACACGTAAATTGCGTCGCTATGAAATACGAGTACTGTGTGTTCTAAGACATTTCCTTCTAAATCGAGTAACGTTTCTATGGAAACGACAGGATTTTCTTTTGGGATACGACAATCACATTTCCGATCCACTAATCTTTCTTTACTGCATCCCTCACTCCCAAACATTGACGAATTCACACGGAAATTGCGTCGCTATGAAATACGAGTACTATGTGTTCTAAGACATTTCCTTCTAAATCGAGTAACGTTTCTATGGAAACGACAGGATTTTCTTTTGGGATACGACAATCTCATTTCCGATCCACTACTCGTTCTCTACTGCATCCCTCACTCCCAAACATTGACGAATTCACACGGAAATTGCGTCGCTATGAAATACGAGTACTATGTGTTCTAAGACATTTCCTTCTAAATCGAGTAACGTTTCTATGGAAACGACAGGATTTTCTTTTGGGATTAGACAATCACATTTCCAATCCAATAATCGTTCTTTACTGCACCCATCACTCCCAAACATTGACGAATTCACACGTAAATTGCGTCGCTATGAAATACGAGTACTATGTGTTCTAAGACATTTCCTTCTAAATCGAGTAACGTTTCTATGGAAACGACAGGATTTTCTTTTGGGATACGACAATCACATTTCCGATCCACTAATCTTTCTTTACTGCATCCCTCACTCCCAAACATTGACGAATTCACACGGAAATTGCGTCGCTATGAAATACGAGTACTATGTGTTCTAAGACATTTCCTTCTAAATCGAGTAACGTTTCTATGGAAACGACAGGATTTTCTTTTGGGATACGACAATCTCATTTCCGATCCACTAATCGTTCTCTACTGCATCCCTCACTCCCAAACATTGACGAATTCACACGGAAATTGCGTCGCTATTAAATGCGAGTACAATGTGTTCTATGAGATTTACTTCTAAATCGAGTAACGTTTCTATGGAAACGACAGGATTTTCTTTTGGGATACGACAATCTCATTTCCGATCCACTAATGGTTCTTTACTGCATCCCTCACTCCCAAACATTGACGAATTCACACGGAAATTGCGTGCTATGAAATACGAGTACTATGTGTTCTAAGACATTTCCTTGTAAATCGAGTAACGTTTCTATGGAAACGACAGGATTTTCTTTTGGGATACGACAATCACATTTCCGATCCACTAATCGTTCTTTACTGCATCCCTCACTCCCAAACATTGACGAATTCACACGGAAATTGCGTCGCTATGAAATACGAGTACTATGTGTTCTAAGACATTTCCTGTTAAATCGAGTAACGTTTCTATGGAAACGACAGGATTTTCTTTTGGGATACGACAATCACAGTTCCGATCCACTAATCGTTCTTTACTGCATCCCTCACTCCCAAACATTGACGAATTCACACGGAAATTGCGTCGCTATGAAATACGAGTACTATGTGTTCTAAGACATTTCCTTCTAAATCGAGTAACGTTTCTATGGAAACGACAGGATTTTCTTTTGGGATACGACAATCACAGTTCCGATCCACTAATCGTTCTTTACTGCATCCCTCACTCCTAAACATTGACGAATTCACACGGAAATTGCGTCGCTATGAAATACGAGTACTATGTGTTCTAAGACATTTCCTTCTAAATCGAGTAACGTTTCTATGGAAACGACAGGATTTTCTTTTGGGATACGACAATCACAGTTCCGATCCACTAATCGTTCTTTACTGCATCCCTCACTCCTAAACATTGACGAATTCACACGGAAATTGCGTCGCTATGAAATACGAGTACTATGTGTTCTAAGACATTTCCTTCTAAATCGAGTAACGTTTCTATGGAAACGACAGGATTTTCTTTTGGGATACGACAATCTCATTTCCGATCCACTAATCGTTCTTTACTGCATCCCTCACTCCCTAACATTGACGAATTCACACGGAAATTGCGTCGCTATGAAATACGAGTACTATGTGTTCTAAGACATTTCCTTCTAAATCGAGTAACGTTTCTATGGAAACGACAGGATTTTCTTTTGGGATACGACAATCACATTTCCGATCCAATAATCGTTCTTTACTGCACCCATCACTCCCAAACATTGACGAATTCACACGGAAATTCCGTCGCTATGAATTACGAGTACTATGTGTTCTAAGACATTTCCTTCTAAATCGAGTAACGTTTCTATGGAAACGACAGGATTTTCTTTTGGGATACGACAATCACATTTCCGATCCACTAATCGTTCTTTACTGCATCCCTCACTCCCAAACATTGACGAATTCACACGGAAATTCCGTCGCTATGAAATACGAGTACTATGTGTTCTAAGACATTTTCTTCTAAATCGAGTAACGTTTCTATGGAAACGACAGGATTTTCTTTTGGGATACGACAATCACATTTCCGATCCACTAATCTTTCTTTACTGCATCCCTCACTCCCAAACATTGACGAATTCACACGGAAATTGCGTCGCTATGAAATACGAGTACTATGTGTTCTAAGACATTTCCTTCTAAATCGAGTAACGTTTCTATGGAAACGACAGGATTTTCTTTTGGGATACGACAACCTCATTTCCGATCCACTAATCGTTCTCTACTGCATCCCTCACTCCCAAACATTGACGAATTCACACGGAAATTGCGTCGCTATGAAATACGAGTACTATGTGTTCTAAGACATTTCCTTCTAAATCGAGTAACGTTTCTATGGAAACGACAGGATTTTCTTTTCGGATTAGACAATCACATTTCCAATCCAATAATCGTTCTTTACTGCACCCATCACTCCCAAACATTGACGAATTCACACGTAAATTGCGTCGCTATGAAATACGAGTACTATGTGTTCTAAGACATTTCCTTCTAAATCGAGTAACGTTTCTATGGAAACGACAGGATTTTCTTTTGGGGTACGACAATCTCATTTCCAATCCACTGATCGTTCTCTACTGCATCCCTCACTCCCAAACATTGACGAATTCACACGGAAATTGCGTCGCTATTAAATGCGAGTACAATGTGTTCTATGAGATTTACTTCTAAATCGAGTAACGTTTCTATGGAAACGACAGGATTTTCTTTTGGGTTACGACAATCACATTTCCGATCCACTAATCATTCTTTACTGCATCCCTCACTCCCAAACATTGAAGAATTCACACGGAAATTGCGTCGCTATGAAATACGAGTGCTATGTGTTCTAAGACATTTCCTTCTAAATCGAGTAACGTTTCTATGGAAACGACAGGATTTTCTTTTGGGATACGACAATCACATTTCCGATCCACTAATCGTTCTTTACTGCATCCCTCACTCCCAAACATTGACGAATTCACACGGAAATTGCGTCGCTATGAAATACGAGTACTGTGTGTTCTAAGACATTTCCTTCTAAATCGAGTAACGTTTCTATGGAAACGACAGGATTTTCTTTTGGGATACGACAATCTCATTTCCGATCCACTAATCGTTCTTTACTGCATCCCTGACTCCCAAACATTTACGAATTCACACTTAAGTTGCGTCGCTATGAAATGCGAGTACTGTGTGTTCTAAGACATTTCCTTCTAAATCGAGTAACGTTTCTATGGAAACGACAGGGTTATCTTTTGGGATACGACAATCACATTTCCGATCCACTAATCTTACTTTACTGCATCCCTCACTCGCACGCATTGACGAATTCACACGGAAATTCCGTCGCTATGAAATACGAGTACTATGTGTTCTAAGACATTTCCTTCTAAATCGAGTAACGTGTCTATGGAAGTGACAGGATTTTCTTTTGGGATACGAAAATCTCATTTCCGATCCACTAATCGTTCTTTACTGCATCCCTCACTCCCAAACGTTGACGAATTCACACGGAAATTCCGTCGCTGTGAAATACGAGTACTATGTGTTCTAAGACATTTCCTTCTAAATCGAGTAACGTTTCTATGGAAACGACAGGATTTTCTTTTGGGATACGACAATCTCATTTCCGATCCACTAATCGTTCTTTACTGCATCCCTCACTCCCAAACATTGACGAATTCACACGGATATTGCGTCGGTATGAAATACGAGTACTATGTGGTCCAAGACATTTCCTTCTAAATCGAGCAACGTTTCTATGGAAACGACAGGATTTTCTTTTGGGATACGACAATCTCATTTCCGATCCACTAATGGTTCTTTACTGCATCCCTCACTCCCAAACATTGACGAACTCACACAGAAATTGCGTGCTATGAAATACGAGTACTATGTGTTCCTAGACATTTCCTTCTAAATCGAGTAACGTTTCTATGGAAACGACAGGATTTTCTTTTGGGATACGACAATCTCATTTCCGATCCACTAATGGTTCTTTACTGCATCCCTCACTCCCAAACATTGACGAATTCACACGGAAATTGCGTCGCTATGAAATACGAGTACTATGTGTTCTAAGACATTTCCTTCTAAATCGAGTAACGTTTCTATGGAAACGACAGGATTTTCTTTTGGGATTAGACAATCACATTTCCAATCCAATAATCGTTCTTTACTGCACCCATCACTCCCAAACATTGACGAATTCACACGTAAATTGCGTCGCTATGAAATACGAGTACTATGTGTTCTAAGACATTTCCTTCTAAATCGAGTAACGTTTCTATGGAAACGACAGGATTTTCTTTTGGGGTACGACAATCTCATTTCCAATCCACTGATCGTTCTCTACTGCATCCCTCACTCCCAAACATTGACGAATTCACACGGAAATTGCGTCGCTATTAAATGCGAGTACAATGTGTTCTATGAGATTTACTTCTAAATCGAGTAACGTTTCTATGGAAACGACAGGATTTTCTTTTGGGATACGACAATCACATTTCCGATCCACTAATCATTCTTTACTGCATCCCTCACTCCCAAACATTGAAGAATTCACACGGAAATTGCGTCGCTATGAAATACGAGTACTATGTGTTCTAAGACATTTCCTTCTAAATCGAGTAACGTTTCTATGGAAACGACAGGATTTTCTTTTGGGATACGACAATCACATTTCCGATCCACTAATCGTTCTTTACTGCATCCCTCACTCCCAAACATTGACGAATTCACACGGAAATTGCGTCGCTATGAAATACGAGTACTGTGTGTTCTAAGACATTTCCTTCTAAATCGAGTAACGTTTCTATGGAAACGACAGGATTTTCTTTTGGGATACGACAATCTCATTTCCGATCCACTAATCGTTCTTTACTGCATCCCTGACTCCCAAACATTTACGAATTCACACTTAAGTTGCGTCGCTATGAAATGCGAGTACTGTGTGTTCTAAGACATTTCCTTCTAAATCGAGTAACGTTTCTATGGAAACGACAGGGTTATCTTTTGGGATACGACAATCACATTTCCGATCCACTAATCTTACTTTACTGCAATCCTCACTCGCACGCATTGACGAATTCACACGGAAATTCCGTCGCTATGAAATACGAGTACTATGTGTTCTAAGACATTTCCTTCTAAATCGAGTAACGTGTCTATGGAAGCGACAGGATTTTCTTTTGGGATACGACAATCTCATTTCCGATCCACTAATCGTTCTTTACTGCATCCCTCACTCCCAAACATTGACGAATTCACACGGATATTGCGTCGCTATGAAATACGAGTACTATGTGGTCCAAGACATTTCCTTCTAAATCGAGCAACGTTTCTATGGAAACGACAGGATTTTCTTTTGGGATACGACAATCTCATTTCCGATCCACTAATGGTTCTTTACTGCATCCCTCACTCCCAAACATTGACGAACTCACACAGAAATTGCGTGCTATGAAATACGAGTACTATGTGTTCCTAGACATTTCCTTCTAAATCGAGTAACGTTTCTATGGAAACGACAGGATTTTCTTTTGGGATACGACAATCTCATTTCCGATCCACTAATGGTTCTTTACTGCATCTCTCACTCCCAAACATTGACGAATTCACACGGAAATTGCGTCGCTATGAAATACGAGTACTATGTGTTCTAAGACATTTCCTTCTAAATCGAGTAACGTTTCTATGGAAACGACAGGATTTTCTTTTGGGATTAGACAATCACATTTCCAATCCAATAATCGTTCTTTACTGCACCCATCACTCCCAAACATTGACGAATTCACACGTAAATTGCGTCGCTATGAAATACGAGTACTATGTGTTCTAAGACATTTCCTTCTAAATCGAGTAACGTTTCTATGGAAACGACAGGATTTTCTTTTGGGGTACGACAATCTCATTTCCAATCCACTGATCGTTCTCTACTGCATCCCTCACTCCCAAACATTGACGAATTCACACGGAAATTGCGTCGCTATTAAATGCGAGTACAATGTGTTCTATGAGATTTACTTCTAAATCGAGTAACGTTTCTATGGAAACGACAGGATTTTCTTTTGGGATACGACAATCACATTTCCGATCCACTAATCATTCTTTACTGCATCCCTCACTCCCAAACATTGAAGAATTCACACGGAAATTGCGTCGCTATGAAATACGAGTACTATGTGTTCTAAGACATTTCCTTCTAAATCGAGTAACGTTTCTATGGAAACGACAGGATTTTCTTTTGGGATACGACAATCACATTTCCGATCCACTAATCGTTCTTTACTGCATCCCTCACTCCCAAACATTGACGAATTCACACGGAAATTGCGTCGCTATGAAATACGAGTACTGTGTGTTCTAAGACATTTCCTTCTAAATCGAGTAACGTTTCTATGGAAACGACAGGATTTTCTTTTGGGATACGACAATCTCATTTCCGATCCACTAATCGTTCTTTACTGCATCCCTGACTCCCAAACATTTACGAATTCACACTTAAGTTGCGTCGCTATGAAATGCGAGTACTGTGTGTTCTAAGACATTTCCTTCTAAATCGAGTAACGTTTCTATGGAAACGACAGGGTTATCTTTTGGGATACGACAATCACATTTCCGATCCACTAATCTTACTTTACTGCATGCCTCACTCGCACGCATTGACGAATTCACACGGAAATTCCGTCGCTATGAAATACGAGTACTATGTGTTCTAAGACATTTCCTTCTAAATCGAGTAACGTGTCTATGGAAGCGACAGGATTTTCTTTTGGGATACGACAATCTCATTTCCGATCCACTAATCGTTCTTTACTGCATCCCTCACTCCCAAACATTGACGAATTCACACGGAAATTCCGTCGCTATGAAATACGAGTACTATGTGTTCTAAGACATTTCCTTCTAAATCGAGTAACGTTTCTATGGAAACGACAGGATTATCTTTTGGGATACGACAATCACATTTCCGATCCACTAATCCTTCTTTACTGCATCCCTCACTCCCAAACATCGACGAATTCACATGGAAATTCCGTCGCTATGAAATACGAGTACTATGTGTTCCTAGACATTTCCTTCTAAATCGAGTAACGTTTCTATGGAAACGACAGGATTTTCTTTTGGGATACGACAATCACATTTCCGATCCACTAATCGTTCTTTACTGCATCCCTCACTCCCAAACATTGACGAATTCACACGGACATTGCGTCGCTATGAAATACGAGTACTATGTGTTCTAAGACATTTCCTGTTAAATCGAGTAACGTTTCTATGGAAACGACAGGATTTTCTTTTGGGATACGACAATCACAGTTCCGATCCACTAATCTTTCTTTACTGCATCCCTCACTCCCAAACATTGACGAATTCACACGGAAATTGCGTCGCTATGAAATACGAGTACTATGTGTTCTAAGACATTTCCTTCTAAATCGAGTAACGTTTCTATGGAAACGACAGGATTTTCTTTTGGGATACGACAATCACAGTTCCGATCCACTAATCGTTCTTTACTGCATCCCTCACTCCCTAACATTGACGAATTCACACGGAAATTGCGTCGCTATGAAATACGAGTACTATGTGTTCTAAGACATTTCCTTCTAAATCGAGTAACGTTTCTATGGAAACGACAGGATTTTCTTTTGGGATACGACAATCACATTTCCGATCCAATAATCGTTCTTTACTGCACCCATCACTCCCAAACATTGACGAATTCACACGGAAATTCCGTCGCTATAAATTACGAGTACTATGTGTTCTAAGACATTTCCTTCTAAATCGAGTAACGTTTCTATGGAAACGACAGGATTTTCTTTTGGGATACGACAATCACATTTCCGATCCACTAATCGTTCTTTACTGCATCCCTCACTCCCAAACATTGACGAATTCACACGGAAATTCCGTCGCTATGAAATACGAGTACTATGTGTTCTAAGACACTTTCTTCTAAATCGAGTAACGTTTCTATGGAAACGACAGGATTTTCTTTTGGGATACGACAATCACATTTCCGATCCACTAATCTTTCTTTACTGCATCCCTCACTCCCAAACATTGACGAATTCACACGGAAATTGCGTCGCTATGAAATACGAGTACTATGTGTTCTAAGACATTTCCTTCTAAATCGAGTAACGTTTCTATGGAAACGACAGGATTTTCTTTTGGGATACGACAATCTCATTTCCGATCCACTAATCGTTCTTTACTGCATCCCTCACTCCCAAACATTGACGAATTCACACGTAAATTGCGTCGCTATGAAATACGAGTACTATGTGTTCTAAGACATTTCCTTCTAAATCGAGTAACATTTCTATGGAAACGACAGGATTTTCTTTTGGGGTACGACAATCTCATTTCCAATCCACTGATCGTTCTCTACTGCATCCCTCACTCCCAAACATTGACGAATTCACACGGAAATTGCGTCGCTATTAAATGCGAGTACAATGTGTTCTATGAGATTTACTTCTAAATCGAATAGCGTTTCTATGGAAACGACTGGATTTTCTTTTGGGATACGACAATCACATTTCCGATCCACTAATCATTCTTTACTGCATCCCTCACTCCCAAACATTGAAGAATTCACACGGAAATTGCATCGCTATGAAATACGAGTACTATGTGTTCTAAGACATTTCCTTCTAAATCGAGTAACGTTTCTATGGAAACGACAGGATTTTCTTTTGGGATACGACAATCACATTTCCGATCCACTAATCGTACTTTACTGCATCCCTCACTCCCAAACATTGACGAATTCACACGGAAATTGCGTCGCTATGAAATACGAGTACTGTGTGTTCTAAGACATTTCCTTCTAAATCGAGTAACGTTTCTATGGAAACGACAGGATTTTCTTTTGGGATACGACAATCTCATTTCCGATCCACTAATCGTTCTTTACTGCATCCCTGACTCCCAAACATTTACGAATTCACACTTAAGTTGCGTCGCTATGAAATGCGAGTACTGTGTGTTCTAAGACATTTCCTTCTAAATCGAGTAACGTTTCTATGGAAACGACAGGGTTATCTTTTGGGATACGACAATCACATTTCCGATCCACTAATCTTACTTTACTGCATCCCTCACTCGCACGCATTGACGAATTCACACGGAAATTCCGTCGCTATGAAATACGAGTACTATGTGTTCTAAGACATTTCCTTCTAAATCGAGTAACGTGTCTATGGAAGCGACAGGATTTTCTTTTGGGATACGACAATCTCATTTCCGATCCACTAATCGTTCTTTACTGCATCCCTCACTCCCAAACATTGACGAATTCACACGGAAATTCCGTCGCTATGAAATACGAGTACTATGTGTTCTAAGACATTTCCTTCTAAATCGAGTAACGTTTCTATGGAAACGACAGGATTATCTTTTGGGATACGACAATCACATTTCCGATCCACTAATCCTTCTTTACTGCATCCCTCACTCCCAAACATCGACGAATTCACATGGAAATTCCGTCGCTATGAAATACGAGTACTATGTGTTCCTAGACATTTCCTTCTAAATCGAGTAACGTTTCTATGGAAACGACAGGATTTTCTTTTGGGATACGACAATCTCATTTCCGATCCACTAATGGTTCTTTACTGCATCCCTCACTCCCAAACATTGACGAATTCACACGGAAATTGCGTGCTATGAAATACGAGTACTATGTGTTCTAAGACATTTCCTTGTAAATCGAGTAACGTTTCTATGGAAACGACAGGATTTTCTTTTGGGATACGACAATCACATTTCCGATCCACTAATCGTTCTTTACTGCATCCCTCACTCCCAAACATTGACGAATTCACACGGACATTGCGTCGCTATGAAATACGAGTACTATGTGTTCTAAGACATTTCCTGTTAAATCGAGTAACGTTTCTATGGAAACGACAGGATTTTCTTTTGGGATACGACAATCACAGTTCCGATCCACTAATCGTTCTTTACTGCATCCCTCACTCCCAAACATTGACGAATTCACACGGAAATTGCGTCGCTATGAAATACGAGTACTATGTGTTCTAAGACATTTCCTTCTAAATCGAGTAACGTTTCTATGGAAACGACAGGATTTTCTTTTGGGATACGACAATCACAGTTCCGATCCACTAATCGTTCTTTACTGCATCCCTCACTCCTAAACATTGACGAATTCACACGGAAATTGCGTCGCTATGAAATACGAGTACTATGTGTTCTAAGACATTTCCTTCTAAATCGAGTAACGTTTCTATGGAAACGACAGGATTTTCTTTTGGGATACGACAATCTCATTTCCGATCCACTAATCGTTCTTTACTGCATCCCTCACTCCCTAACATTGACGAATTCACACGGAAATTGCGTCGCTATGAAATACGAGTACTATGTGTTCTAAGACATTTCCTTCTAAATCGAGTAACGTTTCTATGGAAACGACAGGATTTTCTTTTGGGATACGACAATCACATTTCCGATCCAATAATCGTTCTTTACTGCACCCATCACTCCCAAACATTGACGAATTCACACGGAAATTCCGTCGCTATGAATTACGAGTACTATGTGTTCTAAGACATTTCCTTCTAAATCGAGTAACGTTTCTATGGAAACGACAGGATTTTCTTTTGGGATACGACAATCACATTTCCGATCCACTAATCGTTCTTTACTGCATCCCTCACTCCCAAACATTGACGAATTCACACGGAAATTCCGTCGCTATGAAATACGAGTACTATGTGTTCTAAGACATTTTCTTCTAAATCGAGTAACGTTTCTATGGAAACGACAGGATTTTCTTTTGGGATACGACAATCACATTTCCGATCCACTAATCTTTCTTTACTGCATCCCTCACTCCCAAACATTGACGAATTCACACGGAAATTGCGTCGCTATGAAATACGAGTACTATGTGTTCTAAGACATTTCCTTCTAAATCGAGTAACGTTTCTATGGAAACGACAGGATTTTCTTTTGGGATACGACAATCTCATTTCCGATCCACTAATCGTTCTTTACTGCATCCCTCACTCCCAAACATTGACGAATTCACACGGAAATTGCGTCGCTATGAAATACGAGTACTATGTGTTCTAAGACATTTCCTTCTAAATCGAGTAACGTATCTATGGAAACGACAGGATTTTCTTTTGGGATTAGACAATCACATTTCCAATACAATAATCGTTCTTTACTGCACCCATCACTCCCAAACATTGACGAATTCACACGTAAATTGCGTCGCTATGAAATACGAGTACTATGTGTTCTAAGACATTTTCTTCTAAATCGAGTAACGTTTCTATGGAAACGACAGGATTTTCTTTTGGGGTACGACAATCTCATTTCCAATCCACTGATCGTTCTCTACTGCATCCCTCACTCCCAAACATTGACGAATTCACACGGAAATTGCGTCGCTATTAAATGCGAGTACAATGTGTTCTATGAGATTTACTTCTAAATCGAGTAACGTTTCTATGGAAACGACAGGATTTTCTTTTGGGATACGACAATCACATTTCCGATCCACTAATCATTCTTTACTGCATCCCTCACTCCCAAACATTGAAGAATTCACACGGAAATTGCGTCGCTATGAAATACGAGTACTATGTGTTCTAAGACATTTCCTTCTAAATCGAGTAACGTTTCTATGGAAACGACAGGATTTTCTTTTGGGATACGACAATCACATTTCCGATCCACTAATCGTTCTTTACTGCATCCCTCACTCCCAAACATTGACGAATTCACACGGAAATTGCGTCGCTATGAAATACGAGTACTGTGTGTTCTAAGACATTTCCTTCTAAATCGAGTAACGTTTCTATGGAAACGACAGGATTTTCTTTTGGGATACGACAATCTCATTTCCGATCCACTAATCGTTCTTTACTGCATCCCTGACTCCCAAACATTTACGAATTCACACTTAAGTTGCGTCGCTATGAAATGCGAGTACTGTGTGTTCTAAGACATTTCCTTCTAAATCGAGTAACGTTTCTATGGAAACGACAGGGTTATCTTTTGGGATACGACAATCACATTTCCGATCCACTAATCTTACTTTACTGCATCCCTCACTCGCACGCATTGACGAATTCACACGGAAATTCCGTCGCTATGAAATACGAGTACTATGTGTTCTAAGACATTTCCTTCTAAATCGAGTAACGTGTCTATGGAAGCGACAGGATTTTCTTTTGGGATACGACAATCTCATTTCCGATCCACTAATCGTTCTTTACTGCATCCCTCACTCCCAAACATTGACGAATTCACACGGAAATTCCGTCGCTGTGAAATACGAGTACTATGTGTTCTAAGACATTTCCTTCTAAATCGAGTAACGTTTCTATGGAAACGACAGGATTTTCTTTTGGGATACGACAATCTCATTTCCGATCCACTAATCGTTCTTTACTGCATCCCTCACACCCAAACATTGACGAATTCACACGGAAATTCCGTCGCTATGAAATACGAGTACTATGTGTTCTAAGACATTTCCTTCTAAATCGAGTAACGTTTCTATGGAAACGACAGGATTTTCTTTTGGGATACGACAATCTCATTTCCGATCCACTAATCGTTCTTTACTGCATCCCTCACTCCCAAACATTGACGAATTCACACGGATATTGCGTCGCTATGAAATACGAGTACTATGTGGTCCAAGACATTTCCTTCTAAATCGAGTAACGTTTCTATGGAAACGACAGGATTTTCTTTTGGGATACGACAATCTCATTTCCGATCCACTAATCGTTCTTTACTGCATCCCTCACTCCCAAACATTGACGCATTCACACGGAAATTGCGTCGCTATGAAATACGAGTACTACGTGTTCTAAGACATTTCCTTCTAAATCGAGTAACGTTTCTATCGAAACGACAGGATTTTCCTTTGGGATACGACAATCTCATTTCCGATCCACTAATGGTTCTTTACTGCATCCCTCACTCCCAAACATTGACGAACTCACACAGAAATTGCGTGCTATGAAATACGAGTACTATGTGTTCTAAGACATTTCCTTCTAAATCGAGTAACGTTTCTATGGAAACGACAGGATTTTCTTTTGGGATACGACAATCTCATTTCCGATCCACTAATCGTTCTTTACTGCATCCCTCACTCCCAAACATTGACGAATTCACACGGATATTGCGTCGCTATTAAATACGAGTACTATGTGGTCCAAGACATTTCCTTCTAAATCGAGTAACGTTTCTATGGAAACGACAGGATTTTCTTTTGGATTACGACAATCTCATTTCCGATCCACTAATCGTTCTTTACTGCATCCCTCACTCCCAAACATTGACGCATTCACACGGAAATTGCGTCGCTATGAAATACGAGTACTACGTGTTCTAAGACATTTCCTTCTAAATCGAGTAACGTTTCTATCGAAACGACAGGATTTTCCTTTGGGATACGACAATCTCATTTCCGATCCACTAATGGTTCTTTACTGCATCCCTCACTCCCAAACATTGACGAACTCACACAGAAATTGCGTGCTATGAAATACGAGTACTATGTGTTCTAAGACATTTCCTTCTAAATCGAGTAACGTTTCTATGGAAATGACAGGATTTCCTTTTGGGGTACGACAATCTCATTTCCAATCCACTGATCGTTCGTTACTGCATCCCTCACTCCCAAACATTGACGAATTCACACGGAAATTCCGTCGCTATGAAATACGAGTACTATGTGTTCTAAGACATTTCCTTCTAAATCGAGTAACGTTTCTATGGAAACGACAGGACTTTCATTTGGGATACGACAATCACATTTCCGATCCACTAATCCTTCTTTACTGCATCCCTCACTCCCAAACATTGACGAATTCACACGGAAATTCCGTCGCTATGAAATACGAGTACTATGTGTTCTAAGACATTTCCTTCTAAATCGAGTAACGTGTCTATGGAAACGACAGGATTTTCTTTTGGGATACGACAATCACATTTCCGATCCACTAATCCTTCTTTACTGCATCCCACACTCCCAAACATTGCCGAATTCACACGGAAATTGCGTCGCTATTAAATGCGAGTACAATGTGTTCTATGACATTTACTTCTAAGTCGAGTAACGTTTCTATGGAAACGACAGGATTTTCTTTTGGGATACGACAATCACATTTCCGATCCACTAATCGTTCTTTACTGCATCCCTCACTCCCAAACATTGACGAATTCACACGGAAATTGCGTCGCTATGAAATACGAGTACTATGTGTTCTAAGACATTTCCTTCTAAATCGAGTAACGTTTCTATGGAAACGACAGGATTTTCTTTTGGGATACGACAATCACATTTCCGATCCACTAATCGTTCTTTACTGCATCCCTCACTCACAAACATTGACGAATTCACACGGAAATTGCGTCGCTATGAAATACAAGTACTGTGTGTTCTAAGACATTTCCTTCTAAATCGAGTAACGTTTCTATGGAAACGACAGGATTTTCTTTAGTGATACGACAGTCTCATTTCCGATCCACTAATCGTTCTTTACTGCATCCCTGACTCCCAAACATTTACGAATTCACACTTAAGTTGCGTCGCTATGAAATGCGAGTACTGTGTGCTCTAAGACATTTCCTTCTAAATCGAGTTACGTTTCTATGGAAACGACAGGATTTTCTTTTGGGATACGACAATCACATTTCCGATCCACTAATCCTTCTTTACTGCATCTCTCACTCCCACGCATTGACGAATTCACACGGAAATTGCGTCGCTATGAAATACGAGTACTATGTGTTCTAAGACATTTCCTTCTAAATCGAGTACGTTTCTATGGAAGCGACAGGATTTTCTTTTGGGATACGACAATCTCATTTCCGATCCACTAATCCTTCTTTACAGCATCCCTCACTCCCAAACAATGACGAATTCACACGGAAATTTCGTCGCTATGAAATACGAGTACTATGTGTTCTAAGACATTTCCTTCTAAATCGAGCAACGTTTTTATAGAAACGACAGGATTTTCTTTTGGGATACGACAATCACATTTCCGATCCACTAATCCTTCTTTACTGCATCTCTCACTCCCAAACATTGACGAATTCACACGGAAATTCCGTCGCTATGAAATACGAGTACTATGTGTTCTAAGACATTTCCTTCTAAATCGAGTAACGTTTCTATGGAAACGCTAGGATTTTCTTTTGGGATACGACAATCTCATTTCCGATCCACTAATCCTTCTTTACTGCATCCCTCACTCCCACACATTGACGAATTCACACGGAAATTGCGTCGCTATGAAATACGAGTACTATGTGTTCTAGGACATTTCCTTCTAAATCGAGTAACGTTTCTATGGAAACGACAGGATTTTCTTTTGGGATACGACAATCTCATTTCCGATCCACTAATCCTTCTTTACTGCATCCCTCACTCCCACAAATTGACGAATTCACACGGAAATTCCGTCGCTATGAAATACGAGTACTATGTGTTCTAAGACATTTCCTTCTAAGTCGAGTAACGTTTCTATGGAAACGACAGGATTTTCTTTTGGGATACGACAATCTCATTTCCGATCCACTAATCCTTCTTTACTGCATCCCTCACTCCTAAACATTGACGAATTCACACGGAAATTCCGTCGCTATGAAATACGTGTACAATGTGTTCTATGACATTTCCTTCTAAATCCAGTAACGTTTCTATGGAAACGACAGGATTTTCTTTTGGGATACGACAATCACATTTCCGATCCACTAATCCTTCTTTACTGCATCCCTCACTCCCAAACATTGACAAATTCACACGGAAATTCCGTCGCTGTGAAATACGGGTACTATGTGTTCTAAGACATTTCCTTCTAAATCGAGTAACGTTTCTATGGAAACGACAGGATTTTCTTTCGGGATACGACAATCACATTTCCGATCCACTAATCCTTCTTTACTGCATCCCTCACTCCCAAGCATTGACGAATTCACACGGAAATTCCGTCGCTGTGAAATACGAGTACTATGTGTTCTAAGACGTTTCCTTCTAAATCGAGTAACGTTTCTATGGAAACGACAGGATTTTCTTTTGGGATACGACAATCTCATTTTCGTTCCACTAATCCTTCTTTACTGCATCCCTTACTCCCAAACATTGACGAATTCACACGGAAATTCCGTCGCTGTGAAATACGAGTACTATGTGTTCTATGACATTTCCTTCTAAATCGAGTAACGTTTCTATGGAAACGGAAAGGATTTTCTTTTGTTATACGACAATCTCATTTCCGATCCACTAATCCTTCCTTACTGCATCGCTCACTCCCAAACATTGACGAATTCACACGGAAATTGCGTCGCTATGAAATACGAGTACTATGTGTTCTAAGACATTTCCTTCTAAATCGAGTAACGTTTTTATGGAAACGACAGGATTTTCTTTTGGGATACGACAATCACATTTCCGATCCACTAATCGTACTTTACTGCATCCCTCACTCCCAAACATTGACGAATTCACACGGAAATTGCGTCGCTATGAAATACGAGTACTATGTGTTCTAAGACATTTCCTTCTAAATCGAGTAACGTTTCTATGGAAACGACAGGATTTTCTTTTGGGATACGACAATCTCATTTCCGATCCACTAATCCTTCTTTACTGCATCACTCACTCCCAAACATTGACGAATTCACACGGAAATTGCGTAGCTATGAAATACGAGTACTATGTGTTCTAAGACATTTCCTTCTGAATCGAGTAACGTTTCTATGGAAACGACAGGATTTTCTTTTGGGATACGACAATCACATTTCCGATCCACTAATCGATCTTTACTGCATCCCTCACTACCAAACATTGACGAATTCACACGGAAATTGCGTCGCTATGAAATGCGAGTACTATGTGTTCTAAGACATTTCCTTCTAAATCGAGTAACGTTTCTATGGATACGACAGGATTTTCTTTTGGGATACGACAATCACATTTCCGATCCACTAATCCTTCTTTACTGCATCCCTCACTACCAATCATTGACGAATTCACACGGAAATTCCGTCGCTGTGAAATACGAGTACTATGTGTTCTAAGACATTTCCTTCTAAATCGAGTAACGTTTCTATGGAAACGACAGGATTTTCTTTTGGGATACGACAATCACATTTCCGATCCACTAATCCTTCTTTACTGCATCCCTCACTCCGAAACATTGACGAATTCACACGGAAATTCCGTCGCTGTGAAATACGAGTACTATGTGTTCTAAGAAATTTCCTTCTAAATCGAGTAACGTTTCTATGGAAATGACAGGACTTTCTTTTGGGATACGACAATCTCATTTCCGATCCACTAATCCTTCTTTACTGCATCCCTCACTCCCAAACATTGGCGAATTCACACGGAAATTCCGTCGCTGTTAAATACGAGTACTATGTGTTGTAAGACATTTCCTTCTAAATCGAGTAACGTTTCTATGGAAACGACAGGATTTTCTTTTGGGATACGACAATCACATTTCCGATCCACTAATCCTTCTTTACTGCATCCCTCACTCCCAAACATTGACGAATTCACACGGAAATTCCGTCGCTGTGAAATACGAGTACTATGTGTTCTAAGACATTTCCTTCTAAATCGAGTAACGTTTCTATGGAAACGACAGGATTTTCTTTTGGGATACGACAATCTCATTTCCGATCCACTAATCCTTCTTTACTGCATCCCTCACTCCCAAAGATTGACGAATTCACACGGAAATTCCGTCGCTGTGAAATACGAGTACTATGTGTTGTAAGACATTTCCTTCTAAATCGAGTAACAATTCTATGGAAACGACAGGATTTTTTTTTGGGATACGACAATCACATTTCCGATCCACTAATCCTTCTTTACTGCATCCCTCACTCCCAAACATTGACGAATTCGCACGGAAATTCCGTCGCTGTGAAATACGAGTACTATGTGTTCTAAGACATTTCCTTCTAAATCGAGTAACGTTTCTATGGAAACGACAGGATTTTCTTTTGGGATACGACAATCTCATTTCCGATCCACTAATCGTTCTTTACTGCATCCCTCACTCCCAAACATTGACGAATTCACACGGAAATTGCGTCGCTATGAAATACGAGGACTATGTGTTCTAAGACATTTCCTTCTAAGTCGAGTAACGTTTCTATGGAAACGACAGGTCTTTCTTTTGGGATACGACAATCTCATTTCCGATCCACTAATCATTCTTTACTGCATCCCTCACTCCCAAACATTGACGAATTCACACGGAAATTCCGTCGCTATGAAATACGAGTACTATGTGTTCTAAGACATTTCCTTCTAAATCGAGCAACGTTTCTATGGAAACGACAGGATTTTCTTTTGGGATACGACAATCTCATTTCCGATCCACTAATCCTTCTTTACTGCATCCCTCACTCCCACACATTGACGAATTCACACGGAAATTGCGTCGCTATGAAATACGAGTACTATGTGTTCTAAGACATTTCCTTCTAAATCGAGTAACGTTTCTATGGAAACGACAAGATTTTCTTTTGGGATACGACAGTCTCATTTCCGATCCACTAATTCTTCTTTACTGCATCCCTCACTCCCACACATTGACGAATTCACACGGAAATTGCGTCTCTATGAAATACGAGTACTATGGGTTCTACGACTTCTCCTTCTAAATGGAGTAACGTTTCTATGGAAACGACAGGATTTTCTTTTGGGATACGACAATCTCATTTCCGATCCACTAATCCTTCTTTCCTGCACCCTCACTCCCACACATTGACGAATTCACACGGAAATTGCGTCGCTATGAAATACGAGTACTATGGGTTCTATGACTTCTCCTTCTAAATCGTGTAACTTTTCTATGGAAACGACAGGATTTTCTTTTGGGATACGACAATCACATTTCCGATCCACTAATCCTTCTTTACTGCATCCCTCACTCCCAAACATTGACGAATTCACACGGAAATTCCGTCGCTATGAAATACGATTACTATGTGTTCTAAGACATTTCCTTCTAAATCGAGTAACGTTTCTATGGAAACGACAGGATTTTCTTTTGGGATACGACAATCTCATTTCCGATCCACTAATCCTTCTTTACTGCATCCCTCACTCCCAAACAATGACGAATTCACACGGAAATTTCGTCGCTATGAAATACGAGTACTATGTGTTCTAAGACATTTCCTTCTAAATCGAGTAACGTTTCTATGGAAACGACAGGATTTTCTTTTGGGATACGACAATCACATATCCGATCCACTAATCCTTCTTTACTGCATCCCTCACTCCCAAACATTGACGAATTCACACGGAAATTCCGTCGCTATGAAATACGAGTACTATGTGTTCTAAGACATTTCCTTCTAAATCGAGTAACGTTTCTATGGAAACGACTGGATTTTCTTTTGGGATACGACAATCTCATTTCCGATCCACTAATCCTTCTTTACTGCATCCCTCACTCCCAAAGATTGACGAATTCACACGGAAATTCCGTCGCTGTGAAATACGAGTACTATGTGTTGTAAGACATTTCCTTCTAAATCGAGTAACAATTCTATGGAAACGACAGGATTTTTTTTTGGGATACGACAATCACATATCCGATCCACTAATCCTTCTTTACTGCATCCCTCACTCCCAAACATTGACGAATTCGCACGGAAATTCCGTCGCTGTGAAATACGAGTACTATGTGTTCTAAGACATTTCCTTCTAAATCGAGTAACGTTTCTATGGAAACGACAGGATTTTCTTTTGGGATACGACAATCTCATTTCCGATCCACTAATCGTTCTTTACTGCATCCCTCACTCCCAAACATTGACGAATTCACACGGAAATTGCGTCGCTATGAAATACGAGGACTATGTGTTCTAAGACATTTCCTTCTAAGTCGAGTAACGTTTCTATGGAAACGACAGGATTTTCTTTTGGGATACGACAATCTCATTTCCGATCCACTAATCATTCTTTACTGCATCCCTCACTCCCAAACATTGACGAATTCACACGGAAATTCCGTCGCTATGAAATACGAGTACTATGTGTTCTAAGACATTTCCTTCTAAATCGAGCAACGTTTCTATGGAAACGACAGGATTTTCTTTTGGGATACGACAATCTCATTTCCGATCCACTAATCCTTCTTTACTGCATCCCTCACTCCCACACATTGACGAATTCTCACGGAAATTGCGTCGCTATGAAATACGAGTACTATGTGTTCTAAGACATTTCCTTCTAAATCGAGTAACGTTTCTATGGAAACGACAAGATTTTCTTTTGGGATACGACAGTCTCATTTCCGATCCACTAATTCTTCTTTACTGCATCCCTCACTCCCACACATTGACGAATTCACACGGAAATTGCGTCGCTATGAAATACGAGTACTATGGGTTCTACGACTTCTCCTTCTAAATGGAGTAACGTTTCTATGGAAACGACAGGATTTTCTTTTGGGATACGACAATCTCATTTCCGATCCACTAATTCTTCTTTCCTGCACCCTCACTCCCACACATTGACGAATTCACACGGAAATTGCGTCGCTATGAAATACGAGTACTATGGGTTCTATGACTTCTCCTTCTAAATCGTGTAACTTTTCTATGGAAACGACAGGATTTTCTTTTGGGATACGACAATCACATTTCCGATCCACTAATCCTTCTCTACTGCATCCCTCACTCCCAAACATTGACGAATTCACACGGAAATTCCGTCGCTATGAAATACGAGTACTATGTGTTCTAAGACATTTCCTTCTAAATCGAGTAACGTTTCTATGGAAACGACAGGATTTTCTTTTGGGATACGACAATCTCATTTCCGATCCACTAATCCTTCTTTACTGCATCCCTCACTCCCAAACAATGACGAATTCACACGGAAATTTCGTCGCTATGAAATACGAGTACTATGTGTTCTAAGACATTTCCTTCTAAATCGAGTAACGTTTCTATGGAAACGACAGGATTTTCTTTTGGGATACGACAATCACATATCCGATCCACTAATCCTTCTTTACTGCATCCCTCACTCCCAAACATTGACGAATTCACACGGAAATTCCGTCGCTATGAAATACGAGTACTATGTGTTCTAAGACATTTCCTTCTAAATCGAGTAACGTTTCTATGGAAACGACTGGATTTTCTTTTGGGATACGACAATCTCATTTCCGATCCACTAATCCTTCTTTACTGCATCCCTCACTCCCACACATTGACGAATTCACACGGAAATTGCGTCGCTATGAAATACGAGTACTAAGTGTTCTAAGACATTTCCTTCTAAATCGAGTAACGTTTCTATGGAAACGACAGGATTTTCTTTTGGGATACGACAGTCTCATTTCCGATCCACTAATTCTTCTTTACTGCATCCCTCACTCCCACACATTGACGAATTCACACGGAAATTGCGTCGCTATGAAATACGAGTACTATGGGTTCTACGACTTCTCCTTCTCAATCGAGTAACGTTTCTATGGAAACGACAGGATTTTCTTTTGGGATACGACAATCTCATTTCCGATCCACTAATCCTTCTTTACTGCATCCCTCACTCCCACACATTGACGAATTCACACGGAAATTGCGTCGCTATGAAATACGAGTACTATGGGTTCTATGACTTCTCCTTCTAAATCGTGTAACGTTTCTATGGAAACGACAGGATTTTCTTTTGGGATACGACTATCACATTTCCGATCCACTAATCCCTCTTTACTGCATCCCTCACTCCCAAACATTGACGAAATCACACGGAAATTCAGTCGCTATGAAGTACGAGTACTATGTGTTCTAAGACATTTCCTTATAAATCGAGTAACGATTCTATGGAAACGACAGGATTTTCTTTTGGGTTACAACAATCGCATTTCCGATCCACTAATCCTTCTTTACTGCATCCCTCACTCCCAAACATTGACGAATTCACACGGAAATTCCGTCGCTATGAAATACGAGTACTATGTGTTCTAAGACATTTCCTTCTAAATCAAGTAACGTTTCTATGGAAACGACAGGATTTTCTTTTGGGATACGACAATCTCATTTCCGATCCACTAATCCTTCTTTACTGCATCCCTCACTCCCACACATTGTCGAATTCACGCGGAAATTCCGTCGCTATGAAATACGAGTACTATGTGTTCTAAGAATTTCCTTCTGAATCGAGTAACGTTTCTATGGAAATGACAGGATTTTCTTTTGGGGTACGACAATCACATTTCCGATCCACTAATCCTTCTTTACTGCATCCCTCACTCCCAAACATTGACGAATTCACACGGAAATTCCGTCGCTATGAAATACGAGTACTATGTGTTCTAAGACATTTCCTTCTAAATCGAGTAACGTTTCTATGGAAACGACAGGATTTTCTTTTGGGATACGACAATCTCATTTTCGATCCGTTAATCCTTCTTTACTGCATCCCTCACTCCCAAACATTGACGAATTCACACGGAAGTTGCGTCGCTATGAAATGCGAGTACTATGTGTTCTTAGACATTTCCTTCTAAATCGAGTAACGTTTCTATGGAAACGACAGGATTTTCTTTTGGGATACGACAATCTCATTTCCGATCCACTAATCCTTCTTAACTGCATCCCTCACTCCCAAACATTGACGAATTCACACGGAAGTTGCGTCGCTATGAAATGCGAGTACTATGTGTTCTAAGACATTTCCTTCCAAATCGAGTAACACATCTATGGAAACGACAGGATTTTCTTTTGGGATACGACAATCTCATTTCCGATCCACTAATCCTTCTTTACTGCATCCCTCACTCCCACACATTGTCGAATTCACACGGAAATTCCGTCGCTATGAAATACGAGTACTATGTGTTCTAAGACATTTCCTTCTAAATCGAGTAACGTTTCTATGGAAACTACAGGATTTTCTTTTGGGATACGACAATCACATTTCCGATCCACTAATCGTTCTTTACTGCATCCCTCACTCCCAAACATTGACGAATTCACACGGAAATTGCGTCGCTATGAAATACGAGTACTATGTGTTCTAAGACATTTCCTTCTAAATCGAGTAACGTTTCTATGGAAACGACAGGATTTTCTTTTGGGATACCACAATCTCATTTCCGATCCACTAATCGTTCTTTACTGCATCCCTCACTCCCAAACATTGACGAATTCACACGGAAATTCCGTCGCTATGAAATACGAGTACTATGTGTTCTAAGACATTTCCTTCTAAATCGAGTAACGTTTCTATGGAAACGACAGGATTTTCTTTTGGGATACGACAATCACATTTCCGATCCACTAATCGTTCTTTACTGCATCCCTCACTCCCAAACATTGACGAATTCACACGGAAATTGCGTCGCTATGAAATACGAGTACTATGTGTTCTAAGACATTTCCTTCTAAATCGAGTAACGTTTCTATGGAAACGACAGGATTTTCTTTTGGGGTACGACAATCACATTTCCGATCCACTAATCGTTCTAAACTGCATCCCTCACTCCCAAACATTGACGAATTCACACGGAAATTGCGTCGCTATGAAATACGAGTACTATGTGTTCTAAGACATTTCCTTCTAAATCGAGTAACGTTTCTATGGAAACGACAGGAGTTTCTTTTGGGATACGACAATCACATTTCCGATCCACTAATCGTTCTTTACTGCATCCCTCACTCCAAAACATTGACGAATTCACACGGAAATTGCGTCGCTATGAAATACGAGTACTATGTGTTCTAAGACATTTCCTTCTAAATCGAGTAACGTTTCTATGGAAACGACAGGATTTTCTTTTGGGATACGACAATCACATTTCCGATCCACTAATCGTTCTTTACTGCATCCCTCACTCCCAAACATTGACGAATTCACACGGAAATTGCGTCGCTATGAAATACGAGTACTATGTGTTCTAAGACATTTCCTTCTAAATCGAGTAACGTTTCTATGGAAACGACAGGATTTTCTTTTGGGATACGACAATCTTATTACCGATCCACCAATCCTTCTTTACTGCATCCCTCACTCCCAAACATTGACGAATTCACACGGAAATTGCGTCGCTACGAAATACGAGTACTATGTGTTCTAAGACATTTCCTTCTAAATTGAGTAACGTTTCTATGGAAACGACAGGATTTTCTTTTGGGATACCACAATCTCATTTCCGATCCACTAATCGTTCTTTACTGCATCCCTCACTCCCAAACATTGACGAATTCACACGGAAATTGCGTCGCTATGAAATACGAGTACTATGTGTTCTAAGACATTTCCTTCTAAATCGAGCAACGTTTCTATGGAAACGACAGGATTTTCTTTTGGGATACGACAATCACATATCCGATCCACTAATCCTTCTTTACTGCATCCCTCACTCCCAAACATTGACGAATTCACACGGAAATTCCGTCGCTATGAAATACGAGTACTATGTGTTCTAAGACATTTCCTTCTAAATCGAGTAACGTTTCTATGGAAACGACTGGATTTTCTTTTGGGATACGACAATCTCATTTCCGATCCACTAATCCTTCTTTACTGCATCCCTCACTCCCACACATTGACGAATCCACACGGAAATTGCGTCGCTATGAAATACGAGTACTATGTGTTCTAAGACATTTCCTTCTAAATCGAGTAACGTTTCTATGGAAACGACAGGATTTTCTTTTGGGATACGACAGTCTCATTTCCGATCCACAAATTCTTCTTTACTGCATCCCTCACTCCCACACATTGACGAATTCACACGGAAATTGCGTCGCTATGAAATACGAGTACTATGGGTTCTACGACTTCTCCTTCTCAATCGAGTAACGTTTCTATGGAAACGACAGGATTTTCTTTTGGGATACGACAATCTCATTTCCGATCCACTAATCCTTCTTTACTGCATCCCTCACTCCCACACATTGACGAATTCACACGGAAATTCCGTCGCTATGAAATACGAGTACTATGTGTTCTAAGACATTTCCTTCTAAATCAAGTAACGTTTCTATGGAAACGACAGGATTTTCTTTTGGGATACGACAATCTCATTTCCGATCCACTAATCCTTCTTTACTGCATCCCTCACTCCCACACATTGTCGAATTCACGCGGAAATTCCGTCGCTATGAAATACGAGTACTATGTGTTCTAAGAATTTCCTTCTAAATCGAGTAACGTTTCTATGGAAATGACAGGATTTTCTTTTGGGATACGACAATCACATTTCCGATCCACTAATCCTTCTTTACTGCATCCCTCACTCCCAAACATTGACGAATTCACACGGAAATTCCGTCGCTATGAAATACGAGTACTATGTGTTCTAAGACATTTCCTTCTAAATCGAGTAACGTTTCTATGGAAACGACAGGATTTTCTTTTGGGATACGACAATCTCATTTTCGATCCGTTAATCCTTCTTTACTGCATCCCTCACTCCCAAACATTGACGAATTCACACGGAAGTTGCGTCGCTATGAAATGCGAGTACTATGTGTTCATAGACATTTCCTTCTAAATCGAGTAACGTTTCTATGGAAACGACAGGATTTTCTTTTGGGATACGACAATCTCATTTCCGATCCACTAATCCTTCTTAACTGCATCCCTCACTCCCAAACATTGACGAATTCACACGGAAGTTGCGTCGCTATGAAATGCGAGTACTATGTGTTCTAAGACATTTCCTTCCAAATCGAGTAACACATCTATGGAAACGACAGGATTTTCTTTTGGGATACGACAATCTCATTTCCGATCCACTAATCCTTCTTTACTGCATCCCTCACTCCCACACATTGTCGAATTCACACGGAAATTCCGTCGCTATGAAATACGAGTACTATGTGTTCTAAGACATTTCCTTCTAAATCGAGTAACGTTTCTATGGAAACTACAGGATTTTCTTTTGGGATACGACAATCACATTTCCGATCCACTAATCGTTCTTTACTGCATCCCTCACTCCCAAACATTGACGAATTCACACGGAAATTGCGTCGCTATGAAATACGAGTACTATGTGTTCTAAGACATTTCCTTCTAAATCGAGTAACGTTTCTATGGAAACGACAGGATTTTCTTTTGGGATACCACAATCTCATTTCCGATCCACTAATCGTTCTTTACTGCATCCCTCACTCCCAAGCATTGACGAATTCACACGGAAATTCCGTCGCTATGAAATACGAGTACTATGTGTTCTACGACATTTCCTTCTAAATCGAGTAACGTTTCTATGGAAACGACAGGATTTTCTTTTGGGATACGACAATCACATTTCCGATCCACTAATCGTTCTTTACTGCATCCCTCACTCCCAAACATTGACGAATTCACACGGAAATTGCGTCGCTATGAAATACGAGTACTATGTGTTCTAAGACATTTCCTTCTAAATCGAGTAACGTTTCTATGGAAACGACAGGATTTTCTTTTGGGGTACGACAATCACATTTCCGATCCACTAATCGTTCTAAACTGCATCCCTCACTCCCAAACATTGACGAATTCACACGGAAATTGCGTCTCTATGAAATACGAGTACTATGTGTTCTAAGACATTTCCTTCTTAATCGAGTAACGTTTCTATGGAAACGACAGGAGTTTCTTTTGGGATACGACAATCACATTTCCGATCCACTAATCGTTCTTTACTGCATCCCTCACTCCAAAACATTGACGAATTCACACGGAAATTGCGTCGCTATGAAATACGAGTACTATGTGTTCTAAGACATTTCCTTCTAAATCGAGTAACGTTTCTATGGAAACGACAGGATTTTCTTTTGGGATACGACAATCACATTTCCGATCCACTAATCGTTCTTTACTGCATCCCTCACTCCCAAACATTGACGAATTCACACGGAAATTGCGTCGCTATGAAATACGAGTACTATGTGTTCTAAGACATTTCCTTCTAAATCGAGTAACGTTTCTATGGAAACGACAGGATTTTCTTTTGGGATACGACAATCTTATTACCGATCCACCAATCCTTCTTTACTGCATCCCTCGCTCCCAAACATTGACGAATTCACACGGAAATTGCGTCGCTACGAAATACGAGTACTATGTGTTCTAAGACATTTCCTTCTAAATTGAGTAACGTTTCTATGGAAACGACAGGATTTTCTTTTGGGATACCACAATCTCATTTCCGATCCACTAATCGTTCTTTACTGCATCCCTCATTCCCAAACATTGACGAATTCACACGGAAATTGCGTCGCTATGAAATACGAGTACTATGTGTTCTAAGACATTTCCTTCTAAATCGAGCAACGTTTCTATGGAAACGACAGGATTTTCTTTTGGGATACGACAATCACATATCCGATCCACTAATCCTTCTTTACTGCATCCCTCACTCCCAAACATTGACGAATTCACACGGAAATTCCGTCGCTATGAAATACGAGTACTATGTGTTCTAAGACATTTCCTTCTAAATCGAGTAACGTTTCTATGGAAACGACTGGATTTTCTTTTGGGATACGACAATCTCATATCCGATCCACGAATCCTTCTTTACTGCATCCCTCACTCCCACACATTGACGAATCCACAGGGAAATTGCGTCGCTATGAAATACGAGTACTATGTGTTCTAAGACATTTCCTTCTAAATCGAGTAACGTTTCTATGGAAACGACAGGATTTTCTTTTGGGATACGACAGTCTCATTTGCGATCCACTAATTCTTCTTTACTGCATCCCTCACTCCCACACATTGACGAATTCACACGGAAATTGCGTCGCTATGAAATACGAGTACTATGGGTTCTACGACTTCTCCTTCTCAATCGAGTAACGTTTCTATGGAAACGACAGGATTTTCTTTTGGGATACGACAATCTCATTTCCGATCCACTAATCCTTCTTTACTGCATCCCTCACTCCCACACATTGACGAATTCACACGGAAATTGCGTCGCTATGAAATACGAGTACTATGGGTTCTATGACTTCTCCTTCTAAATCGTGTAACGTTTCTATGGAAACGACAGGATTTTCTTTTGGGATACGACTATCACATTTCCGATCCACTAATCCCTCTTTACTGCATCCCTCACTCCCAAACATTGACGAAATCACACGGAAATTGCGTCGCTATGAAGTACGAGTACTATGTGTTCTAAGACATTTCCTTATAAATCAAGTAACGTTTCTATGGAAACGACAGGATTTTCTTTTGGGATACGACAATCTTATTACCGATCCACCAATCCTTCTTTACTGCATCCCTCACTCCCAAACATTGACGAATTCACACGGAAATTGCGTCGCTACGAAATACGAGTACTATGTGTTCTAAGACATTTCCTTCTAAATCGAGTAACGTTTCTATGGAAACGACAGGATTTTCTTTTGTGATACGACAATCTCATTTCCGATCCACCAATCCTTCTTTACTGCATCCCTCACTCCCAAACACTGACGAATTCACACGGAAATTGCGTCGCTATGAAATACGAGTACTATGTGTTCTAAGACATTTCCTTCTAAATCGAGTAACGTTTCTATGGAAACGACAGGATTTTCTTTTGGGATACGACAATCACATTTCCGATCCACTAATCCTTCTTTACTGCATCCCTCACTCCCAAACATTGACGAATTCCCACGGAAATTGCGTCGCTATTAAATACGAGTACTATGTGTTCTAAGACATTTCCTTCTAAATCGAGTAACGTTTCTATGGAAACGACAGGATTATCTTTTGGGATACGACAATCTCATTTCCGATCCACTAATCCTTCTTTACTGCATCCCTCACTCCCAAACATTGACAAATTCACACGGAAATTCCGTCGCTATGAAATACGAGTACTATGTGTTGTAAGACATTTCCATCTAAATCGAGTAACGTTTCTATGGAAACGACAGGATTTTCTTTTGGGATACGACAATCTCATTTCCGATCCACTAATCCTTCTTTACTGCATCCCTCACACCCAAACATTGACGAATTCACACGGAAATTGCGTCGCTATGAAATACGAGTACTATGTGTTCTAAGACACTTCCTTCTAAATCGAGTAACGTTTCTATGGAAACGACAGGATTTTCTTTTGGGATACGACAATCACATTTCCGATCCACTAATCCTTCTTTACTGCATCCCTCACTCCCAAACATTGACGAATTCACACGGAAATTGCGTCGCTATGAAATACGAGGACTATGTGTTCTAAGACATTTCCTTCTAAATCGAGTAACGTTTCTATGGAAACGACAGGATTTTTTTTGGGATACGACAATCACATTTCCGATCCACTAATCGTTCTTTACTGCATCCCTCTCTCCCAAACATTGACGAATTCACACGGAAATTGCGTCGCTATGAAATACGAGTACTATGTGTTCTAAGACATTTCCTTCTAAATAGAGTAACGTTTCTATGGAAACGACATGATTTTCTTTTGGGATACGACAATCACATTTCCGATCCACTAATCGTTCTTTACTGCATCCCTCACTCCCAAACATTGACGAATTCACACGGAAATTGCGTCGCTATGAAATACGTGTACTATGTGCTCTAAGACATTTCCTTCTAAATCGAGTAACGTTTCTATGGAAACGACAGGATTTTCTTTTGGGATACGACAATCACATTTCCGATCCACTAATCGTTCTTTACTGCATCCCTCTCTCCCAAACATTGACGAATTCACACGGAAATTGCGTCGCTATGAAATACGAGTACTATGTGTTCTAAGACATTAACTTCTAAATCGAGTAACGTTTCTATGGAAACGACAGGATTTTCTTTTGGGATACGACAGTCACATTTCCGATCCACTAATCGTTCTTTACTGCATCCCTCACTCCCAAACATTGACGAATGCACACGGAAATTGCGTCGCTATGAAATACGAGTTCTATGTGTTCTAAGACATTTCCTTCTAAATCGAGTAACGTTTCTATGGAAACGACAGGAATTTCTTTTGGGATACGACAATCACATTTCCGATCCACTAATCCTTCTTTACTGCATCCCTCACTCCCAAACATTGACGAATTCACACGGAAATTCCGTCGCTGTGAAATACGAGTACTATGTGTTCTAAGACATTTCCTTCTAAATCGAGTAACGTTTCTATGGAAACGACAGGATTTTCTTTTGGGATACGACAATCTAATTTCCGATCCACTAATCCTTCTTTACTGCATCCCTCACTCCCAAACATTGACGAATTCACACGGAAATTCCGTCGCTGTGAAATACGAGTACTATGTGTTCTATGACATTTCCTTCTAAATCGAGTAACGTTTCTATGGAAACGGAAAGGATTTTCTTTTGTTATACGACAATCTCATTTCCGATCCACTAATCCTTCTTTACTGCATCCCTCACTCCCAAACATTGACGAATTCACACGGAAATTGCGTCGCTATGAAATACGAGTACTATGTGTTCTAAGACATTTCCTTCTAAATCGAGTAACGTTTCTATGGAAACGACAGGATTTTCTTTTGGGATACGACAATCACATTTCCGATCCACTAATCCTTCTTGACTGCATCCCTCACTCCCAAACATTGACGAATTCACACGGAAATTGCGTCGCTATGAAATACAAGTACTATGTGTTCTAAGACATTTCCTTCTAAATCGAGTAACGTTTCTATGGAAACGACAGGATTTTCTTTTGGGATACGACAATCACATTTCCGATCCACTAATCGTTCTTTACTGCATCCCTCACTCCCAAACATTGACGAATTCACACGGAAATTGCGTCGCTATGAAATACGAGTACTATGTGTTCTAAGACATTTCCTTCTAAATCGAGTAACGTTTCTATGGAAACGACAGGATTTTCTTTTGGGATACGACAATCTCATTTCCGATCCACTAATCCTTCTTTACTGCATCCCTCATTCCCAAACATTGACGAATTCACACGGAAATTGCGTAGCTATGAAATACGAGTACTATGTGTTCTAAGACATTTCCTTCTACATCCAGTAACGTTTCTATGGAAACGACAGGATTTTCTTTTGGGATACGACAGTCACATTTCCGATCCACTAATCCTTCTTTACTGCATCCCTCACTCCCAAACATTGACGAATTCACACGGAAATTCCGTCGCTGTGAAATACGAGTACTATGTGTTCTAATACATTTCCTTCTAAATCGAGTAACGTTTCTATGGAAACGACAGGATTTTCTTTTGGGATACGACAATCACATTTCCGATCCACTAATCCTTCTTTACTGCATCCCTCACTCCCAAACATTGACGAATTCACACGGAAATTCCGTCGCTGTGAAATACGAGTACTATGTGTTCTAAGACATTTCCTTCTAAATCGAGTAACGTTTCTATGGAAACGACAGGATTTTCTTTTGGGATACGACAATCACATTTCCGATCCACTATTCCTTCTTTACTGCATCCCTCACTCCCAAACATTGACTAATTCACACGGAAATTCCGTCGCTGTGAAATACGATTACTATGTGTTCTAAGACATTTCCTTCTAAATCGAGTAACGTTTCTATGGAAACGACAGGATTTTCTTTTGGGATACGACAATCTCATTTCCGATCCACTAATCCTTCTTTACTGCATCCCTCACTCCCAAACATTGACGAATTCACACGGAAATTCCGTCGCTGTGAAATACGAGTACTATGTGTTCTAAGACATTTCCTTCTAAATCGAGTAACGTTTCTATGGAAACGACAGGATTTCCTTTTGGGATACGACAATCTCATTTCCGATCAGCTAATCCTTCTTTACTGCATCCCCCACTCCCAAACATTGACGAATTCACACGGAAATTGCGTCGCTATGAAATACGAGTACTATGTGTTCTAAGACATTTCCTTCTAAATCGAGTAACGTTTTTATGGAAACGACAGGATTTTCTTTTGGGATACGACAATCACATTTCCGATCCACTAATCCTTCTTAACTGCATCCCTCACTCCCAAACATTGACGAATTCACACGGAAATTGCGTCGCTATGAAATACGAGTACTATGTGTTCTAAGACATTTCCTTCTAAATCGAGTAACGTTTCTGTGGAAACGACAGGATTTTCTTTTGGGATACGACAATCACATTTCCGACCACTAATGGTTATTTACTGCATCCCTCACTCCCAAACATTGACGAATTCACACGGAAATTGCGACGCTATGAAATACGAGTACTATGTGTTCTAAGACATTTCCTTCTAAATCGAGTAACGTTTCTATGGAAACGACAGGATTTTCTTTTGGGATACGACAATCTCATTTCCGATCCACTAATCCTTCTTTACTGCATCCCTCACTCCCAAACATTGACGAATTCACACGGAAATTCCGTCGCTGTGAAATACGAGTACTATGTGTTCTAAGACATTTCCTTCTAAATCGAGTAACGTTTCTATGGAAACGACAGGATTTTCTTTTGGGATACGACAATCTCATTTCCGATCCACTAATCCTTCTTTACTGCATCCCTCACTCCCAAACATTGACGAATTCACACGGAAATTCCGTCGCTATGAAATACGAGTACTATGTGTTCTAAGACATTTCCTTCTAAATCGAGTAACGTTTCTATGGAAACGACAGGATTTTCTTTTGGGATACGACAATCACATTTCCGATTCACTAATCCTTCTTTACTGCATCCCTCACTCACAAACATTGACGAATTTACACGGAAATTGCGTCGCTATGAATTACGAGTACTATGTGTTCTAAGACATTTCCTTCTAAATCGAGTAACGTTTCTATGGAAACGACAGGATATTCTTTTGGGATATGACAATCACATTTCCGATCCACTAATCGTTCTTTACTGCATCTCTCACTCCCAAACATTGACGAATTCACACGGAAATTGCGTCGCTATCTAATACGAGTACTATGTGTTCTAAGACATTTCCTTCTAAATCGAGTAACGTTTCTATGGAAACGACAGGATTTTCTTTTGGGATACGACAATCACATTTCCGATCCACTAATTATTCTTTACTGCATCCCTCACTCCCAAACATTGACGAATTCACACGGAAATTGCGTCGCTATGAAATACGAGTACTATGTGTTGTAAGACATTTCCTTCTAAATAGAGTAACGTTTCTATGGAAACGACAGGATTTTCTTTTGGGATACGTCATACACATTTCCGATCCACTAATGGTTCTTTACTGCATCCCTCACTCCCAAACATTGACGAATTCACTCGGAAATTGCGTCGCTATGAAATACGAGTACTATGTGTTCCAAGAGATTTCCTTCTAAATCGAGTAACGTTACTATGGAAACGACAGGATTTTCTTTTGGGATACGACAATCACATTTCCGATCCACTAATCCTTCTTTACTGCATCCCTCACTCCCAAACATTGACGAAATCACACGGAAATTCCGTCGCTATGAAATACGAGTACTATGTGTTCTAAGACATTTCCTTCTAAATCGAGTAACGTTTCTATGGAAACGACAGGATTTTCTTTTGGGATACGACAATCACATTTCAGATCCACTAATCGTTCTTTACTGCATCCCTCACTCCCAAACATTGACGAATTCACACGGAAATTCCGTCGCTGTGAAATACGAGTACTATGTGTTCTAAGACATTTCCTTCTAAATCGAGTAACGTTTCTATGGAAACGACAGGATTTTCTTTTGGGATACGACAATCACATTTCCGATCCACTAATGGTTCTTTACTGCATCCCTCACTCCCAAACATTGACGAATTCACACGGAAATTTCGTCGCTATGAAATACGAGTACTATGTGTTCTAAGACATTTCCTTCTAAATCGAGTAACGTTTCTATGGAAACGACAGGATTTTCTTTTGGGATACGACAATCTCATTTCCGATCCACTAATCCTTCTTTACTGCATCCCTCACTCCCAAACATTGACGAATTCACACGGAAATTCCGTCGCTGTGAAATACGAGTACTATGTGTTCTAAGACATTTCCTTCTAAATCGAGCAACGTTTCTATGGAAACGACAGGATTTTCTTTTGGGATACGACAATCTCATTTTCGATCCACTAATCCTTCTTTACTGTATCACTCACTCCCAAACATTGACGAATTCACACGGAAATTCCGTCGCTGTGAAATACGAGTACTATGTGTTCTAAGACATTTCCTTCTAAATCGAGTAACGTTTCTATGGAAACGACAGGATTCTCTTTTGGGATACGACAATCACATTTCCGATCCACTAATGGTTCTTTACCGCATCCCTCACTCCCAAACATTGACGAATTCACACGGAAATTGCGTCGCTATGAAATACGAGTACAATGTGTTCTAAGACATTTCCTTCTACATCGAGTAACGTTTCTATGAAAACGACAGGATTTTCTTTTAGGATACGACAATCTCATTTCCGATCCACTAATCCTTCTTTACTGCATCCCTCACTCCCAAACATTGACGAATTCACACGGAAATTCCGTCGCTGTGAAATACGAGTACTATGTGTTCTAAGACATTTCCTTCTAAATCGAGTAACGTTTCTATGGAAACGACAGGATTTTCACTTGGGATTCGACAATCACATTTCCGATCCACTAATCCTTCTTTACTGCATCCCTCACTCCCAAACATTGACGAATTCACACGGAAATTCCGTCGCTATGAAATACGAGTACTATGTGTTCTAAGACATTTCCTTCTAAATCGAGTAACGTTTCTATGGAAACGACAGGATTTTCTTTTGGGATACGACAATCACATTTCAGATCCACTAATCGTTCTTTACTGCATCCCTCACTCCCAAACAATGACGAATTCACACGGAAATTCCGTCGCTGTGAAATACGAGTACTATGTGTTCTAAGACATTTCCTTCTAAATGGAGTAACGTTTCTATGGAAACGACAGGATTTTCTTTTGGGATATGACAATCACATTTCCGATCCACTAATGGTTCTTTACTGCATCCCTCACTCCCAAACATTGACGAATTCACACGGAAATTTCGTCGCTATGAAATACGAGCACTATGTGTTCTAAGACATTTCCTTCTAAATAGAGTAACGTTTCTATGGAAACGACAGGATTTTCTTTTGGGATACGTCAATCACATTTCCGATCCACTAATGGTTCTTTACTGCATCCCTCACTCCCAAACATTGACGAATTCACACGGAAATTCCGTCGCTGTGAAATACGAGTACTATGTGTTCTAAGACATTTCCTTCTAAATCGAGTAACGTTTCTATGGAAACGACAGGATTTTCTTTTGGGATACGACAATCACATTTCCGATCCACTAATCCTTCTTTACTGCATCCCTCACTCCCAAACATTGACGAATTCACACGGAAATTCCGTCGCTATGAAATACGAGTACTATGTGTTCTAAGACATTTCCTTCAAAATCGAGTAACGTTTCTATGGAAACGTCAGGATTTTCTTTTGGGATACGACAATCACATTTCAGATCCACTAATCGTTCTTTACTGCATCCCTCACTCCCAAACATTGACGAATTCACACGGAAATTCCGTCGCTGTGAAATACGAGTACTATGTGTTCTAAGACATTTCCTTCTAAATCGAGTAACGTTTCTATGGAAACGACAGGATTTTCTTTTGGGATACGACAATCTCATTTCCGATCCACTAATCCTTCTTTACTGCATCCCTCACTCCCAAACATTGACGAATTCACACGGAAATTTCGTCGCTATGAAATACGAGTACTATGTGTTCTAAGACATTTCCTTCTAAATCGAGTAACGTTTCTATGGAAACGACAGGATTTTCTTTTGGGATACGACAATCTCATTTCCGATCCACTAATCCTTCTTTACTGCATCCCTCACTCCCAAACATTGACGAATTCACACGGAAATTCCGTCGCTGTGAAATACGAGTACTATGTGTTCTAAGACATTTCCTTCTAAATCGAGTAACGTTTCTATGGAAACGACAGGATTTTCTTTTGGGATACGACAATCTCATTTTCGATCCACTAATCCTTCTTTACTGCATCACTCACTCCCAAACATTGACGAATTCACACGGAAATTCCGTCGCTATGAAATACGAGTACTATGTGTTCTAAGACATTTCCTTCTAAATCGAGTAACGTTTCTATGGAAACGACAGGATTCTCTTTTGGGATACGACAATCACATTTCCGATCCACTAATGGTTCTTTACCGCATCCCTCACTCCCAAACATTGACGAATTCACACGGAAATTGCGTCGCTATGAAATACGAGTACTATGTGTTCTAAGACATTTCCTTCTAAATCGAGTGACGTTTCTATGAAAACGACAGGATTTTCTTTTAGGATACGACAATCTCATTTCCGATCCACTAATCCTTCTTTACTGCATCCCTCACTCCCAAACATTGACGAATTCACACGGAAATTCCGTCGCTGTGAAATACGAGTACTATGTGTTCTAAGACATTTCCTTCTAAATCGAGTAACGTTTCTATGGAAACGACAGGATTTTCTCTTGGGATTCGACAATCACATTTCCGATCCACTAATCCTTCTTTACTGCATCCCTCACTCCCAAACATTACGAATTCACACGGAAATTCCGTCGCTATGAAATACGAGTACTATGTGTTCTAAGACATTTCCTTCTAAATCGAGTAACGTTTCTATGGAAACGACAGGGTTTTCTTTTGGGATACGACAATCACATTTCAGATCCACTAATCGTTCTTTACTGCATCCCTCACTCCCAAACATTGACGAATTCACACGGAAATTCCGTCGCTGTGAAATACGAGTACTATGTGTTCTAAGACATTTCCTTCTAAATCGAGTAACGTTTCTATGGAAACGACAGGATTTTCTTTTGGGATACGACAATCACATTTCCGATCCACTAATGGTTCTTTACTGCATCCCTCACTCCCAAACATTGACGAATTCACACGGAAATTTCGTCGCTATGAAATACGAGTACTATGTGTTCTAAGACATTTCCTTCTAAGTCGAGTAACGTTTCTATGGAAACGACAGGATTTTCTTTTGGGATACGACAATCTCATTTCCGATCCACTAATCCTTCTTTACTGCATCCCTCACTCCCAAACATTGACGAATTCACACGGAAATTCCGTCGCTGTGAAATACGAGTACTATGTGTTCTAAGATATTTCCTTCTAAATCGAGTAACGTTTCTATGGAAACGACAGGATTTTCTTTTGGGATACGACAATCACATTTTCGATCCACTAATCCTTCTTTACTGCATCACTCACTCCCAAACATTGACGAATTCACACGGAAATTCCGTCGCTATGAAATACGAGTACTATGTGTTCTAAGACATTTCCTTCTAAATCGAGTAACGTTTCTATGGAAACGACAGGATTCTCTTTTGGGATACGACAATCACATTTCCGATCCACTAATGGTTCTTTACTGCATCCCTCACTCCCAAACATTGACGAATTCACACGGAAATTTCGTCGCTATGAAATACGAGTACTATGTGTTCTAAGACATTTCCTTCTAAATCGAGTAACGTTTCTATGGAAACGACAGGATTTTCTTTTGGGATACGACAATCTCATTTCCGATCCACTAATCCTTCTTTACTGCATCCCTCACTCCCAAACATTGACGAATTCACACGGAATTTCCGTCGCTGTGAAATACGAGTACTATGTGTTCTAAGACATTTCCTTCTAAATCGAGTAACGTTTCTATGGAAACCACAGGATTTTCTTTTGGGATACGACAATCTCATTTTCGATCCACTAATCCTTCTTTACTGCATCACTCACTCCCAAACATTGACGAATTCACACGGAAATTCCGTCGCTATGAAATACGAGTACTATGTGTTCTAAGACATTTCCTTCTAAATCGAGTAACGTTTCTATGGAAACGACAGGATTCTCTTTTGGGATACGACAATCACATTTCCAATCCACTAATGGTTCTTTACCGCATCCCTCACTCCCAAACATTGACGAATTCACACGGAAATTGCGTCGCTATGAAATACGAGTACTATGTGTTCTAAGACATTTCCTTCTAAATCGAGTAACGTTTCTATGGAAACGACAGGATTTTCTTTTAGGATACGACAATCTCATTTCCGATCCACTAATCCTTCTTTACTGCATCCCTCACTCCCAAACATTGACGAATTCACACGGAAATTCCGTCGCTGTGAAATACGAGTACTATGTGTTCTAAGACATTTCCTTCTAAATCGAGTAACGTTTCTATGGAAACGACAGGATTTTCTTTTGGGTTACGACAATCTCATTTTCGATCCACTAATCCTTCTTTACTGCATCACTCACTCCCAAACATTGACGAATTCACACGGAAATTCCGTCGCTATGAAATACGAGTACTATGTGTTCTAAGACATTTCCTTCTAAATCGAGTAACGTTACTATGGAAACGACAGGATTCTCTTTTGGGATACGACAATCACATTTCCGATCCACTAATGGTTCTTTACCGCATCCCTCACTCCCAAACATTGACGAATTGACACGGAAATTGCGTCGCTATGAAATACGAGTACTATGTGTTCTAAGACATTTCCTTCTAAATCGAGTAACGTTTCTATGGAAACGACAGGATTTTCTTTTGGGATACGACAATCACATTTCCGATCCACTAATCGTTCTTTACTGCATCCCTCACTCCCAAACATTGACGAATTCACACGGAAATTGCGTCGCTATGAAATACGAGTACTATGTGTTCTAAGACATTTCCTTCTAAATCGAGTAACGTTTCTATGGAAACGACAGGATTTTCTTTTGGGATACGACAATCACATTTCCGATCCACTAATCCTTCTTTACTGCATCCCTCACTCGCAAACATTGACGAATTCACACGGAAATTGCGCCGCTATGAAATACGAGTACTATGTGTACTAAGACATTTCCTTCTAAATCGAGTAACGTTTCTATGGAAACGACAGGATTTTCTTTTGGGATACGACAATCACATTTCCAATACACTAATGGTTCTTTACTACATCCCTCACTCCCAAACATTGACGAATTCACACGGAAATTGCGTCGCTATGAAATACGAGTACTATGTGTTCTAAGACATTTCCTTCTAAATCGAGTAACGTTTCTATGGAAACGAAGGGATTTTCTTTTGGGATACGACAATCACATTTCCGATCCACTAATCCTTCTTTACTGCATCCCTCACTCCCAAACATTGACGAATTCACACGGAAATTGCGTCGCTATGAATTACGAGTACTATGTGTTCTAAGACATATCCTTCTAAATCGAGTAACGTTTCTATGGAAACGACAGGATATTCTTTTGGGATATGACAATCACATTTCCGATCCACTAATCGTTCTTTACTGCATCCCTCACTCCCAAACATTGACGAATTCACACGGAAATTGCGTCGCTATCTAATACGAGTACTATGTGTTCTAAGACATTTTCTTCTAAATCGAGTAACGTTTCTATGGAAACGACAGGATTTTCTTTTGGGATACGACAATCACATTTCCGATCCACTAATTATTCTTTACTGCATCCCTCACTCCCAAACATTGACGAATTCACACGGAAATTGCGTCGCTATGAAATACGAGTACTATGTGTTCTAAGACATTTCCTTCTAAATCGAGTAACGTTTCTATGGAAACGACAGGATTTTCTTTTGGGATACGACAATCACATTTCCGATCCACTAATGGTCCTTTACTACATCCCTCACTCCCAAACATTGACGAATTCACACGGAAATTGCGTCGCTATGAAATACGAGTACTATGTGTTCTAAGACATTTCCTTCTAAATCGAGTAACGTTTCTATGGAAACGACAGGATTTTCTTTTGGGATACGACAATCACATTTCCGATCCACTAATGGTCCTTTACTACATCCCTCACTCCCAAACATTGACGAATTCACACGGAAATTGCGTCGCTATGAAATACGAGTACTATGTGTTCTAAGACATTTACTTCTAAATCGAGTAACGTTTCTATGGAAACGACAGGATTTTCTTTTGGGATACGACAATCACATTTCCGATCCACTAATGGTTCTTGACTGCATCCCTCACTCCCAAACATTGAGGAATTCACACGGAAATTGCGTCGCTATGAAATACGAGTACTATGTGTTCTAAGACATTTCCTTCTAAATCGAGTAACGTTTCTATGGAAACGACAGGATTTTCTTTTGGGATACGGCAATCTCATTTCCGATCCACTAATCCTTCTTTACTGCATCCCTCACTCCCAAACATTGACGAATTCACACGGAAATTCCGTCGCTATGAAATACGAGTACTGTGTGTTCTATGACATTTCCTTCTAAATCGAGTAACGTTTCTATGGAAACGACAGGATTTTCTTTTGGGATACGACAATCACATTTCCGATTCACTAATCCTTCTTTACTGCATCCCTCACTCCCAAACATTGACGAATTTACACGGAAATTGCGTCGCTATGAATTACGAGTACTATGTGTTCTAAGACATTTCCTTCTAAATCGAGTAACGTTTCTATGGAAACGACAGGATTTTCTTTTGGGATACGGCAATCTCATTTCCGATCCACTAATCCTTCTTTACTGCACCCCTCACTCCCAAACATTGACGAATTCACACGGAAATTCCGTCGCTATGAAATACGAGTACTATGTGTTCTATGACATTTCCTTCTAAATCGAGTAACGTTTCTATGGAAACGACAGGATTTTCTTTTGGGATACGACAATCACATTTCCGATTCACTAATCCTTCTTTACTGCATCCCTCACTCCCAAACATTGACGAATTTACACGGAAATTGCGTCGCTATGAAATACGAGTACTATGTGTTCTAAGACATTTCCTTCTAAATCGAGTAACGTTTCTATGGAAACGACAGGATATTCTTTTGGGATATGACAATCACATTTCCGATCCACTAATCGTTCTTTACTGCATCCCTCACTCCCAAACATTGACGAATTCACACGGAAATTGCGTCGCTATCTAATACGAGTACTATGTGTTCTAAGACATTTCCTTCTAAATCGAGTAACGTTTCTATGGAAACGACAGGATTTTCTTTTGGGATACGACAATCACATTTCCGATCCACTAATCGTTCTTTACTGCATCCCTCACTCCCAAACATTGACGAATTCACACGGAAATTGCGTCGCTATGAAATACGAGTACTATGTGTTCTAAGACATTTCCTTCTAAATCGAGTAACGTTTCTATGGAAACGACAGGATTTTCTTTTGGGATACGACAATCACATTTCCGATCCACTAATCCTTCTTTACTTCATCCCTCACTCCCAAACATTGACGAATTCACACGGAAATTGCGTCGCTATGAAATACGAGTACTATGTGTTCTAAGACATTTCCTTCTAAATCGAGTAACGTTTCTATGGAAACGACAGGATTTTCTTTAGGGATACGACAATCACATTTCCGATCCACTAATGGTTCTTTACTGCATCCCTCACTCCCAAACATTGACGAATTCACACGGAAATTGCGTCGCTATGAAATACGAGTACTATGTGTTCTAAGACATTTCCTTCTAAATCGAGTAACGTTTCTATGGAAACGACAGGATTTTCTTTTGGGATACGACAATCACATTTCCGATCCACTAATCCTTCTTTACTGCATCCCTCACTCCCAAATATTGACGAATTCACACGGAAATTGCGTCGCTATGAAATACGAGTACCATGTGTACTAAGACATTTCCTTCTAAATCGAGTAACGTTTCTATGGAAACGACAGGATTTTCTTTTGGGATACGACAATCACATTTCCGATCCACTAATGGTTCTTTACTACATCCCTCACTCCCAAACATTGTCGAATTCACACGGAAATTGCGTCGCTATGAAATACGAGTACTATGTGTTCTAAGACATTTCCTTCTAAATCGAGTAACGTTTCTATGGAAACGACAGGATTTTCTTTTGGGATACGACAATCTCATTTCTGATCCACTAATCCTTCTTTACTGCATCCCTCACTCCCAAACATTGACGAATTCACACGGAAATTCCGTCGCTGTGAAATACGAGTACTATGTGTTCTAAGACATTTCCTTCTAAATCGAGTAACGTTTCTATGGAAACGACAGGTTTTTCTTTTGGGATACGACAATCTCATTTTCGATCCACTAATCCTTCTTTACTGCATCCCTCACTCCCAAACATTGACGAATTCACACGGAAATTCCGTCGCTGTGAAATACGTGTACTATGTGTTCTAAGACATTTCCTTCTAAATCGAGTAACGTTTCTACGGAAACGACTCGATTTTCTTTTGGGATACGACAATCTCATTTCCGATCCACTAATCCTTCTTTACTGCATCCCTCACTCCCAAACATTGACGAATTCACACGGAAATTCCGTCGCTGTGAAATACGTGTACTATGTGTTCTAAGACTTTTCCTTCTACATCGAGTAACGTTTCTATGGAGACGACAGGATTTTCTTTTGGGATACGACAGACACATTTCCGATCCACTAATCCTTCTTTACTGCATCCCTCACTCCCAAACGTTGAAGAATTCACACGGAAATTCCATCGCTATGAAATACGAGTACTATGTGTTCTAAGACATTTCCATCTAAATCGAGTAACGTTTCTATGGAAACGACAGGATTTTCTTTTGGGATACGACAATCACATTTCCGATCCACTAATCCTTATTTACTGCATCCCTCACTCCCAAACATTGACGAATTCACACGGAAATTCCGTCGCTGTGAAATACGAGTACTATGTGTTCTAAGGCATTTCCTTCTAAATCGAGTAACGTTTCTATTTAAACGACAGGATTTTCTTTTGGGATACGACAATCTCATTCCCGATCCACTAATCGTTCTTTACTGCATCCCTCACTCCCAAACATTGACGAATTCACACGGAAATTCCGTCGCTATGAAATACGAGTACTATGTGTTCTAAGACATTTCCTTCTAAATCGAGTAACGTTTCTATGGAAACGACAGGATTTTCTTTTGGGATACGACAATCACATTTCCGATCCACTAATCCTTATTTAATGCATCCCTCACTCCCAAACATTGACGAATTCACACGGAAATTCCGTCGCTGTGAAATACGAGTACTATGTGTTCTAAGACATTTCCTTCTAAATCGAGTAACGTTTCTATGGAAACGACAGGATTTTCTTTTGGGATACGACAATCTCATTTCCGATCCACTAATCGTTCTTTACTGCATCCCTCACTCCCAAACATTGGCGAATTCACACGGAAATTCCGTCGCTATGAAATACGAGTACTATGTGTTCTAATACATTTCCTTCTAAATCGAGTAACGTTTCTATGGAAACGACAGGATTTACTTTTGGGATACGACAATCTCATTTTCGATCCACTAATCCTTCTTTACTGCATCCCTCACTCCCAAACATTGACGAATTCACACGGAAATTGCGTCGCTATGAAATACGAGTACTATGTGTTCTAAGACATTTCCTTCTAAATCGAGTAAGGTTTCTATGGAAACGACAGGATTTTCTTTTGGGATACGACAATCACATTTCCGATCCACTAATCGTTCTTTACTGCATCCCTCACTCCCAAACATTGACGAATTCACACGGAAATTGCGTCGCTATGAAATACGAGTACTATGTGTTCTAAGACATTTCCCTCTAAATCGAGTAACGTTTCTATGGAAACGACAGGATTTTCTTTTGGGATACGACAATCTCATTTTCGATCCACTAATCCTTCTTTACTGCATCCCTCACTCCCAAACATTGACGAATTCACACGGAAATTGCGTCGCTATGAAATACGAGTACTATGTGTTCTAAGACATTTCCTTCTAAATCGAGTAACGTTTCTATGGAACTGACAGGATTTTCTTTTGGGATACGACAATCACATTTCCGATCCACTAATCGTTCTTTACTGCATCCCTCACTCCCAAACATTGACGAATTCACACGGAAATTCCGTCGCTGTGAAATACGAGTACTATGTGTTCTAAGACATTTCCTTCTAAATCGAGTAACGTTTCTATGGAAACGACAGGATTTTCTTTTGGGATACGACAATCACATTTCCGATCCACTAATCCTTCTTTACTGCATCCCTCACTCCCAAACATTGACGAATTCACACGGAAATTCCGTCGCTGTGAAATACGAGTACTATGTGTTCTAAGACATTTCCTTCTAAATCGAGTAACGTTTCTATGGAAACGACAGGATTTTCTTTTGGGATACGACAATCTCATTTCCGATCCACTAATCGTTCTTTACTGCATCCCTCACTCCCAAACATTGGCGAATTCACACGGAAATTCCGTCGCTATGAAATACGAGTACTATGTGTTCTAATACATTTCCTTCTAAATCGAGTAACGTTTCTATGGAAACGACAGGATTTACTTTTGGGATACGACAATCTCATTTTCGATCCACTAATCCTTCTTTACTGCATCCCTCACTCCCAAACATTGACGAATTCACACGGAAATTGCGTCGCTATGAAATACGAGTACTATGTGTTCTAAGACATTTCCTTCTAAATCGAGTAAGGTTTCTATGGAAACGACAGGATTTTCTTTTGGGATACGACAATCACATTTCCGATTCACTAATCGTTCTTTACTGCATCCCTCACTCCCAAACATTGACGAATTCACACGGAAATTGCGTCGCTATGAAATACGAGTACTATGTGTTCTAAGACATTTCCCTCTAAATCGAGTAACGTTTCTATGGAAACGACAGGATTTTCTTTTGGGATACGACAATCTCATTTTCGATCCACTAATCCTTCTTTACTGCATCCCTCACTCCCAAACATAGACGAATTCTCACGGAAATTGCGTCGCTATGAAATACGAGTACTATGTGTTCTAAGACATTTCCTTCTAAATCGAGTAACGTTTCTATGGAACTGACAGGATTTTCTTTTGGGATACGACAATCACATTTCCGATCCACTAATCGTTCTTTACTGCATCCCTCACTCCCAAACATTGACGAATTCACACGGAAATTCCGTCGCTGTGAAATACGAGTACTATGTGTTCTAAGACATTTCCTTCTAAATCGAGTAACGTTTCTATGGAAACGACAGGATTTTCTTTTGGGATACGACAATCACATTTCCGATCCACTAATCCTTCTTTACTGCATCCCTCACTCCCAAACATTGACGAATTCACACGGAAATTCCGTCGCTGTGAAATACGAGTACTATGTGTTCTAAGACATTTCCTTCTAAATCGAGTAACGTTTCTATGGAAACGACAGGATTTTCTTTTGGGATACGACAATCTCATTTCCGATCCACTAATCGTTCTTTACTGCATCCCTCACTCCCAAACATCGAAGAATTCACACGGAAATTCCGTCGCTATGAAATACGAGTACTATGTGTTCTAAGACATTTCCTTCCAAATCGAGTAACGTTTCTAAGGAAACGACAGGATTTTCTTTTGGGATACGACAATCACATTTCCGATCCACTAATCGTTCTTTACTGCATCCCTCACTCCCAAACATTGACGAATTCACACGGAAATTCCGTCCCTATGAAATACGAGTATTATGTGTTCTAAGACATTTCCTTCTAAATCGAGTAACGTTTCTATGGAAACGACAGGATTTTCTTTTGGGATACGACAATCACATTTCCGATCCACTAATTGTTCTTTACTGTATCCCTCACTCCCAAACATTGACGAATTCACACGGAAATTGCGTCGCTATGAAATACGAGTACTATGCGTTCTAAGACATTTCCTTCTAAATCGAGTAACGTTTCTATGGAAACGACAGGATTTTCTTATGGGATACGACAATCTCATTTCCGATCCACTAATCCTTCTCTACTGCATCCCTCACTCCCAAACATTGACGAATTCACACGGAAATTGCGTCGCTGTGAAATACGAGTACTATTTGTTCTAAGACATTTCCTTCTAAATCGAGTAAGGTTTCTATGGACACGACAGGATTTTCTTTTGGGATACGACAATCACATTTCCGATCCACTAATCGTTCTTTACTGCATCCCTCACTCCCAAACATTGACGAATTCACACGGAAATTCCGTCGCTGTGAAATACGAGTACTATGTGTTCTAAGACATTTAATTCTAAATCGAGTAACGTTTCTATGGAAACGACAGGATTTTCTTTTGGGATACGACAATCTCATTTCCGATCCACTAATCCTTCTTTACTGCATCCCTCACTCCCAAACATTGACGAATTCACACGGAAATTCTGTCGCTGTGAAATACGAGTACTATGTGTTCTAAGACATTTCCTTCTAAATCGAGTAACGTTTCTATATAAACGACAGGATTTGCTATTGGGATACGACAATCTCATTTCCGGTCCACTAATCCTTCTTTACTGCATCCCTCACTCCCAAACATTGACGAATTCACACGGATATTGCGTCGCTTTGAAATACGAGTACTATGTGTTCTAAGACATTTCCTTCTAAATCGAGTAACGTTTCTATGGAAACGACAGGATTCTCTTTTGGGATACGACAATTACATTTCCGATCCATTAATCGTTCTTTACTGCGTCCCTCACTCCCAAACATTGAAGAATTCACACGGAAATTACGTCGTTATGAAATACGAGTACTGTGTGTTCTAAGACATTTCCTTCTAAATCGAGTAACGTTTCTATGGAAACGACAGACGTTTCTTTTGGGATACGACAATCTCATTTCCGATCCACTAATCCTTCTTTACTGCATCCCTCACTCCCAAACATTGACGAATTCACACGGAAATTGCGTCGCTATGAAATACGAGTACTATGCGTTCTAAGACATTTCCTTCTAAATCGAGTAACGTTTCTATGGAAACGACAGGATTTTCTTATGGGATACGACAATCTCATTTCCGATCCACTAATCCTTCTCTACTGCATCCCTCACTCCCAAACATTGACGAATTCACACGGAAATTGCGTCGCTGTGAAATACGAGTACTATGTGTTCTAAGACATTTCCTTCTAAATCGAGTAAGGTTTCTATGGACACGACAGGATTTTCTTTTGGGATACGACAATCACATTTCCGATCCACTAATCGTTCTGTACTGCATCCCTCACTCCCAAACAGTGACGAATTCACACGGAAATTCCGTCGCTGTGAAATACGAGTACTATGTGTTCTAAGACATTTCCTTCTAAATCGACTAACGTTTCTATGGAAACGACAGGATTTTCTTTTGGGATACGACAATCTCATTTCCGATCCACTAATCGTTCGTTACTGCATCCCTCACTCCCAAACATCGACGAATTCAAACGGAAATTCCGTCGCTATGAAATACGAGTACTATGTGTTCTAAGACATTTCCTTCTAAATCGAGTAACGTTTCTAAGGAAACAACAGGATTTTCTTTTGGGATACGACAATCACATTTCCGATCCACTAATCGTTCTTTACTGCATCCCTCACTCCCAAACATTGACGAATTCACACGGAAATTGCGTCGCTATGAAATACGAGTATTATGTGTTCTAAGACATTTCCTTCTAAATCGAGTAACGTTTCTATGGAAACGACAGGATTTTCTTTTGGGATACGACAATCACATTTCCGATCCACTAATTGTTCTTTACTGTATCCCTCACTCCCAAACATTGACGAATTCACACGGAAATTGCGTCGCTATGAAATACGAGTACTATGCGTTCTAAGACATTTCCTTCTAAATCGAGTAACGTTTCTATGGAAACGACAGGATTTTCTTATGGAATACGACAATCTCATTTCCGATCCACTAATCCTTCTCTACTGCATCCCTCACTCCCAAACATTGACGAATTCACACGGAAATTGCGTCGCTATGAAATACGAGTACTATGTGTTCTAAGACATTTCCTTCTAATTCGAGTAAGGTTTCTATGGAAACGACAGGATTTTCTGTTGGGATACGACAATCACATTTCCGATCCACTAATCGTTCTTTACTGCATCCCTCACTCCCAAACATTCACGAATTCACACGGAAATTGCGTCGCTATGAAATACGAGTACTATGTGTTCTAAGACATTTCCTTCTAAATCGAGTAACGTTTCTATGGAAACGACAGGATTTTCTTTTGGGATACGACAATCACATTTCCGATCCACTAATTGTTCTTTACTGTATCCCTCACTCCCAAACATTGACGAATTCACACGGAAATTCCGTCGCTATGAAATACGAGTACTATGTGTTCTAAGACATTTCCTTCTAATTCGAGTAAGGTTTCTATGGAAACGACAGGATGTTCTTTTGGGATACGACAATCTCATTTCCGATCCACTAATCGTTCTTTACTGCATCCCTCACTCCCAAACATTGACGAATTCACACGGAAATTGCGTCGCTATGAAATACGAGTACTATGTGTTCTAAGACATTTCCTTCTAAATCGAGTAACGTTTCTATGGAAACGACAGGATTTTCTTTTGGGATACGACAATCTCATTTCCGATCCACTAATCGTTCTTTACTGCATCCCTCACTCCCAAACATTGACGAATTCACACGGAAATTCCGTCGCTGTGAAATACGAGTACTATGTGTTCTAAGACATTTCCTTCTAAATCGAGTAACGTTTCTATGGAAACGACAGGATTTTCTTTTGGGATACGACAATCTCATTTCCGATCCACTAATCGTTCATTACTGCATCCCTCACTCCCAAACATTGACGAATTCACACGGACATTCCGTCGCTATGAAATACGAGTACTATGTGTTCTAAGACATTTCCTTCTAAATCGAGTAACGTTTCTAAGGAAACGACAGGATTTTCTTTTGGGATACGACAATCACATTTCCGATCCACTAATCGTTCTTTACTGCATCCCTCACTCCCAAACATTGACGAATTCACACGGAAATTGCGTCGCTATGAAATACTAGTATTATGTGTTCTAAGACATTTCCTTCTAAATCGAGTAACGTTTCTATGGAAACGACAGGATTTTCTTTTGGGATACGACAATCACATTTCCGATCCACTAATTGTTCTTTACTGTATCCCTCACTCCCAAACATTGACGAATTCACACGGAAATTGCGTCGCTATGAAATACGAGTACTATGTGTTCTAAGACATTTCCTTCTAAATTGAGTAACGTTTCTATGGAAACGACAGGATTTTCTTTTGGGATACGACAATCTCATTTCCGATCCACTAATCCTTCTCTACTGCATCCCTCACTCCCAAACATTGACGAATTCACACGGAAATTGCGTCGCTATGAAATACGAGTACTATGTGTTCTAAGACATTTCCTTCTAAATCGAGTAACGTTTATATGGAAACGACAGGATTTTCTTTTGGGATACGACAATCACATTTCCGATCCACTAATTGTTCTTTACTGTATCCCTCACTCCCAAACATTGACGAATTCACACGGAAATTGCGTCGCTATGAAATACGAGTACTATGTGTTCTAAGACATTTCCTTCTAATTCGAGTAAGGTTTCTATGGAAACGACAGGATGTTCTTTTGGGATACGACAATCTCATTTTCGATCCACTAATCGTTCTTTACTGCATCCCTCACTCCCAAACATTGACGAATTCACACGGAAATTGCGTCGCTATGAAATACGAGTACTATGTGTTCTAAGACATTTCCTTCTAAATCGAGTAACGTTTCTATGGAAACGACAGGATTTTCTTTTGGGATACGACAATCTCATTTCCGATCCACTAATTGTTCTTTACTGTATCCCTCACTCCCAAACATTGACGAATTCACACGGAAATTGCGTCGCTATGAAATACGAGTACTATGTGTTCTAAGACATTTCCTTCTAAATTGAGTAACGTTTCTATGGAAACGACAGGATTTTCTTTTGGGATACGACAATCACATTTCCGATCCACTAATCCTTCTCTACTGCATCCCTCACTCCCAAACATTCACGAATTCACACGGAAATTGCGTCGCTATGAAATACGAGTACTATGTGTTCTAAGACATTTCCTTCTAAATCGAGTAACGTTTCTATGGAAACGACAGGATTTTCTTTTGGGATACGACAATCACATTTCCGATCCACTAATTGTTCTTTACTGTATCCCTCACTCCCAAACATTGACGAATTCACACGGAAATTGCGTCGCTATGAAATACGAGTACTATGTGTTCTAAGACATTTCCTTCTAATTCGAGTAAGGTTTCTATGGAAACGACAGGATGTTCTTTTGGGATACGACAATCTCATTTTCGATCCACTAATCGTTCTTTACTGCATCCCTCACTCCCAAACATTGACGAATTCACACGGAAATTGCGTCGCTATGAAATACGAGTACTATGTGTTCTAAGACATTTCCTTCTAAATCGAGTAACGTTTCTATGGAAACGACAGGATTTTCTTTTGGGATACGACAATCTCATTTCCGATCCACTAATCGTTCTTTACTGCATCCCTCACTCCCAAACATTGACGAATTCACACGGAAATTCCGTCGCTGTGAAATACGAGTACTATGTGTTCTAAGACATTTCCTTCTAAATCGAGTAACGTTTCTATGGAAACGACAGGATTTTCTTTTGGGATACGACAATCTCATTTCCGATCCACTAATCGTTCACTACTGCATCCCTCACTCCCAAACATTGACGAATTCACACGGACATTCCGTCGCTATGAAATACGAGTACTATGTGTTCTAAGACATTTCCTTCTAAATCGAGTAACGTTTCTAAGGAAACGACAGGATTTTCTTTTGGGATACGACAATCACATTTCCGATCCACTAATCGTTCTTTACTGCATCCCTCACTCCCAAACATTGACGAATTCACACGGAAATTGCGTCGCTATGAAATACTAGTATTATGTGTTCTAAGACATTTCCTTCTAAATCGAGTAACGTTTCTATGGAAACGACAGGATTTTCTTTTGGGATACGACAATCACATTTCCGATCCACTAATTGTTCTTTACTGTATCCCTCACTCCCAAACATTGACGAATTCACACGGAAATTGCGTCGCTATGAAATACGAGTACTATGTGTTCTAAGACATTTCCTTCTAAATTGAGTAACGTTTCTATGGAAACGACAGGATTTTCTTTTGGGATACGACAATCACATTTCCGATCCACTAATCCTTCTCTACTGCATCCCTCACTCCCAAACATTGACGAATTCACACGGAAATTGCGTCGCTATGAAATACGAGTACTATGTGTTCTAAGACATTTCCTTCTAAATCGAGTAACGTTTCTATGGAAACGACAGGATTTTCTTTTGGGATACGACAATCTCATTTCCGATCCACTAATTGTTCTTTACTGTATCCCTCACTCCCAAACATTGACGAATTCACACGGAAATTGCGTCGCTATGAAATACGAGTACTATGTGTTCTAAGACATTTCCTTCTAAATTGAGTAACGTTTCTATGGAAACGACAGGATTTTCTTTTGGGATACGACAATCACATTTCCGATCCACTAATCCTTCTCTACTGCATCCCTCACTCCCAAACATTCACGAATTCACACGGAAATTGCGTCGCTATGAAATACGAGTACTATGTGTTCTAAGACATTTCCTTCTAAATCGAGTAACGTTTCTATGGAAACGACAGGATTTTCTTTTGGGATACGACAATCACATTTCCGATCCACTAATTGTTCTTTACTGTATCCCTCACTCCCAAACATTGACGAATTCACACGGAAATTGCGTCGCTATGAAATACGAGTACTATGTGTTCTAAGACATTTCCTTCTAATTCGAGTAAGGTTTCTATGGAAACGACAGGATGTTCTTTTGGGATACGACAATCTCATTTTCGATCCACTAATCGTTCTTTACTGCATCCCTCACTCCCAAACATTGACGAATTCACACGGAAATTGCGTCGCTATGAAATACGAGTACTATGTGTTCTAAGACATTTCCTTCTAAATCGAGTAACGTTTCTATGGAAACGACAGGATTTTCTTTTGGGATACGACAATCTCATTTCCGATCCACTAATCGTTCTTTACTGCATCCCTCACTCCCAAACATTGACGAATTCACACGGAAATTCCGTCGCTGTGAAATACGAGTACTATGTGTTCTAAGACATTTCCTTCTAAATCGAGTAACGTTTCTATGGAAACGACAGGATTTTCTTTTGGGATACGACAATCTCATTTCCGATCCACTAATCGTTCATTACTGCATCCCTCACTCCCAAACATTGACGAATTCACACGGACATTCCGTCGCTATGAAATACGAGTACTATGTGTTCTAAGACATTTCCTTCTAAATCGAGTAACGTTTCTAAGGAAACGACAGGATTTTCTTTTGGGATACGACAATCACATTTCCGATCCACTAATCGTTCTTTACTGCATCCCTCACTCCCAAACATTGACGAATTCACACGGAAATTGCGTCGCTATGAAATACTAGTATTATGTGTTCTAAGACATTTCCTTCTAAATCGAGTAACGTTTCTATGGAAACGACAGGATTTTCTTTTGGGATACGACAATCACATTTCCGATCCACTAATTGTTCTTTACTGTATCCCTCACTCCCAAACATTGACGAATTCACACGGAAATTGCGTCGCTATGAAATACGAGTACTATGTGTTCTAAGACATTTCCTTCTAAATTGAGTAACGTTTCTATGGAAACGACAGGATTTTCTTTTGGGATACGACAATCTCATTTCCGATCCACTAATCCTTCTCTACTGCATCCCTCACTCCCAAACATTGACGAATTCACACGGAAATTGCGTCGCTATGAAATACGAGTACTATGTGTTCTAAGACATTTCCTTCTAAATCGAGTAACGTTTCTATGGAAACGACAGGATTTTCTTTTGGGATACGACAATCTCATTTCCGATCCACTAATCGTTCTTTACTGCATCCCTCACTCCCAAACATTGACGAATTCACACGGAAATTCCGTCGCTGTGAAATACGAGTACTATGTGTTCTAAGACATTTAATTCTAAATCGAGTAACGTTTCTATGGAAACGACAGGATTTTCCTTTGGGATACGACAATCTCATTTCCGATCCACTAATCCTTCTTTACTGCATCCCTCACTCCCAAACATTGACGAATTCACACGGAAATTCTGTCGCTGTGAAATACGAGTACTATGTGTTCTAAGACATTTCCATCTAAATCGAGTAACGTTTCTATGGAAACGACAGGATTTGCTATTGGGATACGACAATCTCATTTCCGATCCACTAATCCTTCTTTACTGCATCCCTCACTCCCAAACATTGACGAATTCACACGGATATTGCGTCGCTTTGAAATACGAGTACTATGTGTTCTAAGACATCTCCTTCTAAATCGAGTAACGTTTCTATGGAAACGACAGGATTCTCTTTTGGGATACGACAGTTACATTTCCGATCCATTAATCGTTCTTTACTGCATCCCTCACTCCCAAACATTGAAGAATTCACTCGGAAATTGCGTCGTTATGAAATACGAGTACTGTGTGTTCTAAGACATTTCCTTCTAAATCGAGTAACGTTTCTATGGAAACGACAGACGTTTCTTTTGGGATACGACAATCTCATTTCCGATCCACTAATCCTTCTTTACTGCATCCCTCACTCCCAAACATTGACGAATTCACACGGAAATTCCGTCGCTGTGAAATACGTGTACTATGTGTTCTAAGACATTTCCTTCTACATCGAGTAACGTTTCTATGGAAACGACAGGATTTTCTTATGGGATACGACAGTCACATTTCCGATCCACTAATCCTTCTTTACTGCATCCCTCACTCCCAAACGTTGACGAATTCACACGGAAATTCCATCGCTATGAAATACGAGTACTATGTGTTCTAAGACATTTCCATCTAAATCGAGTAACGTTTCTACGGAAACGACAGGATTTTCTTTTGGGATACGACAATCACATTTCCGATCCACTAATCCTTCTTTACTGCATCCCTCACTCGCAAACATGGACGAATTCACACGGAAATTCCGTCGCTATGAAATACGAGTACTATGTGTTCTAAGACATTTCCTTCTAAATCGAGTAACGTTTCTATGGATACGACAGGATATTCTTTTGGGATACGACAATCTCATTTCCGATCCACTAATCCTTCTTTACTGCATCCCTCACTCCCAAACATTGGCGAATTCACACGGAAATTCCGTCGCTGTGAAATACGTGTACTATGTGTTCTAAGACATTTCCTTCTACATCAAGTAACGATTCTATGGAAACGACAGGATTTTCTTTTGGGATACGACAGTCACATTTCCGATCCACTAATCCTTCTTTACTGCATCCCTCACTCCCAAACGTTGACGAATTCACACGGAAATTCCATCGCTATGAAATACGAGTACTGTGTGTTCTAAGACATTTCCTTCTAAATCGAGTAACGTTTCTACGGAAACGACAGGATTTTCTTTTGGGATACGACAATCACATTTCCGATCCACTAATCCTTCTTTACTGCATCCCTCACTCCCAAACATGGACGAATTCACACGGATATTGCGTCGCTTTGAAATACGAGTACTATGTGTTCTAAGACATTTCCTTCTAAATCGAGTAACGTTTCTATGGAAACGACAGGATTTTCTTTTGGGATACGACAATTACATTTCCGATCCACTAATCGTTCTTTACTGCATCCCTCACTCCCAAACATTGACGAATTCACACGGAAATTGCGTCGCTATGAAATACGAGTACTATGTGTTCTAAGACATTTCCTTCTAAATCGAGTAACGTTTCTATGGAACCGACAGGATTTTCTTTTGGAATACGACAATCTCATTTCCGATCCACTAATGGTTCTTTACTGCATCCCTCACTCCCAAACATTGACGAATTCACACGGAAATTGCGTCGCTATGAAATACGAGTACTATGTGTTCTAAGGCATTTCCTTCTAAATCGAGTAATGTTTCTATGGAAACGACAGAATTTTCTTTGGGATACGACAATCACATTTCCGTTCCACTAATCCTTCTTTACTGCATCCCTCACTCCCAAACATTGACGAATTCACACGGAAATTCCGTTGCTGTGAAATACGAGTACTATGTGTTCTAAGACATTTCCTTCTAAATCGAGTAACGTTTCTATGGAAACGACAGGATTTTCTTTTGGGATACGACAATCTCATTTCCGATCCACTAATCGTTCTTTACTGCATCCCTCACTCCCAAACATTGACGAATTCACACGGAAATTGCGTCGCTATGAAAGACGAGTACGACTTGTTCTAAGACATTTCCTTCTAAATCGAGTAACGTTTCTATGGAAACGACAGGATTTTCTTTTGGGATACGACAATCACATTTCCGATCCACTAATCGTTCTTTACTGCATCCCTCACTCCCAAACATTGACGAATTCACACGGAAATTGCGTCGCTATGAAATACGAGTACTATGTGTTCTAAGACATTTCCTTCTAAATCGAGTAACGTTTCTAAGGAAACGACAGGATTTTCTTTTGGGATACGACAATCACATTTCCAATCCACTAATCGTTCTTTACTGCATCCCTCACTCCCAAACATTGACGAATTCACACGGAAATTGCGTCGCTATGAAATACGAGTACTATGTGTACTAAGACATTTCCTTCTAAATCGAGTAACGTTTCTATGGAAACGACAGGATTTTCTTTTGGGATACGACAATCACATTTCCGATCCACTAATCGTTCTTTACTGCATCCCTCACTCCCAAACATTGACGAATTCACACGGAAATTACGTCGCTATGAAATACGAGTACTATGTGCTCTAAGACATTTTCTTCTAAATCGAGTAACGTTTCTATGGAAACGACAGGATTTTCTTTTGGGATACGACAATCACATTTCCGATCCACTAATCGTTCTTTACTGCATACCTCACTCCCAAACATTGACGAATTCACACGGAAATTGCGTCGCTATGAAATACGAGTACTATGTGTTCTAAGACATTTCCTTCCAAATCGAGTAACGTTTCTATGGAAACGACAGGATTTTCTTTTGGGATACGACAATCACATTTCCAATCCACTAATCGTTCTTTACTGCATCCCTCACGCCTAAACATTGACGAATTCACACGGAAATTGCGTCGCTATGAAATACGAGTACTATGTGTTCTAAGACATTTCCTTCTAAATGGAGTAACGTTTCTATGGAAACGACAGGATTTTCTTTTGGGATACGACAATCACATTTCCGATCCACTAATCGTTCTTTACTGCATCCCTCACTCCCAAACATTGACGAATTCACACGGAAATTACGTCGCTATGAAATGCGAGTACTATGTGTTCTAAGACATTTCCTTCTAAATCGAGTAACGTTTCTATGGAAACGACAGGATTTTCTTTTGGGATACGACAATCACATTTCCGATCCACTAATCGTTGTATACTGCATCCCTCACTCCCAAACATTGACGAATTCACACGGAAATTCCGTCGCTATGAAATACGAGTACTATGTGTTCTAAGACATTTCCTTCTAAATCGAGTAACGTTTCTATGGAACGACAGGATTTTCTTTTGGGATACGACAATCTCATTTCCGATCCACTAATCGTTCTTTACTGCATCCCTCACTCCCAAACATTGACAAATTCACACGGAAATTCCGTCGCTATGAAATACGAGTACTATGTGTTCTAAGACATTTCCTTCTAAATCGAGTAACGTTTCTATGGAAACGACAGGATTTTTTTTTGGGATACGACAATCTCATTTCCGATCCACTAATCCTTCTTTACTGCATCCCTCACTCCCAAACATTGACGAATTCACACGGAAATTGCGTCGCTATGAAATACGAGTACTATGTGTTCTAAGACATTTCCTTCTAAATCGAGTAACGTTTCTATGGAAACTACAGGATTTTCTTTTGGGATACGACAATCACATTTCCGATCCACTAATCGTTCTTTACTGCATCCCTCACTCCCAAACATTGACGAATTCACACGGAAATTGCGTCGCTATGAAATACGAGTACTATGTGTTCTAAGACATTTCCTTCTAAATCGAGTAACGTTTCTATGGAAACGACAATATTTTCTTTTGGGATACGACAATCACATTTCCGATCCACTAATCGTTCTTTACTGCATCCCTCACTCCCAAACATTGACGAATTCACACGGAAATTCCGTCGCTATGAAATACGAGTACTATGTGTTCTAAGACATTTCGTTCATAATCGAGTAACGTCTCTATGGAAACGACAGGATTTTCTTTTGGGATACGACAATCTAATTTCCGATCCACTAATCGTTCTTTACTGCATCCCTCACTCCCAAACATTGGCGAATTCGCACGGAAGTTGCGTCTCTATGAAATGCGAGTACTATGTGTTCTAAGACATTTCCTTCTAAATCGAGTAACGTTTCTATGGAAACGACAGGATTTTCTTTTGGGATACGACCATCACATTTCCGATCCACTAATCCTTCTTTACTGCATCCCTCACTCCCACGCATTGACGAATTCACACGGAAATTGCGTCGCTATGAAATACGAGTACTATGTGTTCTAAGACATTTCCTTCTAAATATAGTAACGTTTCTATGGAAGCGACAGGATTTTCTTTTGGGATACGACAATCACATTTCCGATCCACTAATCCTTCTTTACTGCATCTCTCACTCCCAAACATTGACGAATTCACACGGAAATTCCGTCGCTATGAAATACGAGTACTATGTGTTCTAAGACATTTCCTTCTAAATCGAGTAACGTTTCTATGGAAACGACAGGATTTTTTTTTTGGGATACGACAATCTCATTTCCGATCCACTAATCCTTCTTTACTGCATTCCTCACTCCCACACATTGACGAATTCATACGGAAATTGCGTCGCTATGAAATACGAGTATTATGTGTTCTAAGACATTTCCTTCTAAATCGAGTAACGTTTCTATGGAAACAACAGGATTTTCTTTTGGGATACGACAATCTCATTTCCGATCCACTAATCCTTCTTTACTGCATCCCTCACTCCCACACATTGACGAATTCACACGGAAATTGCGTCGCTATGAAATACGAGTACTACGTGTTCTAAGACATTTCCTTCTAAATCGAGTAACGTTTCTATGGACACGAGAGGATTTTCTTTTGGGATACGACAATCTCATTTCCGATCCACTAATCCTTCTTTACTGCATCCCTCACTCCCAAACATTGACGAATTCACACGGAAATTCCGTCGCTATGAAATACGAGTACTATGTGTTCTAAGACATTTCCTTCTAAATCGAGTAACGTTTCTATGGAAACGACAGGATTTTCTTTTGGGATACGACAGACTCATTTCCGATCCACTAATTCTTCTTTACTGCATCCCTCACACCCACACATTGACGAATTCACACGGAAATTGCGTAGCTATGAAATACGAGTACTATGGGTTCTACGACTTCTCCTTCTAAATCGAGTAACGTTTCTATGGAAACAACAGGATTTTCTTTTGGGATACGACAATCTCATTTCCGATCCACTTATCCTTCTTTACTGCATCCCTCACTCCCACACATTGACGAATTCACACGGAAATTGCTTCGCTATGAAATACGAGTACTATGGGTTCTATGACTTCTCCTTCTAAATCGTGTAACGTTTCTATGGAAACGACAGGATTTTCTTTTGGGATACGGCAATCACATTTCCGATCCACTAATCCTTCTTTACCGCATCCCTCACACCCAAACATTGACGAATTCACACGGAAATTCAGTCGCTATGAAGTACGAGTACTATGTGATCTAAAACATTTCCTTCTAGATCGAGTAACGTTTCTATGGAAACGACAGGATTTTATTTTGGGTTACGACAATCTCATTTCCGATCCACTAATCCTTCTTTACTGCATCCCTCACTCCCAAACATTGACGAATTCACACGGAAATTCCGTCGCTATGAAATACGAGTACTATGTGTTCTAAGACATTTCCTTCTAAATCGAGTAACGTTTCTATGGAAACGACAGGATTTTCTTTTGGGATACGACGATCACATTTCCGATCCACTAATGTTTCTTTACTGCATCCCTCACTCCCAAACATTGACGAATTCACACGGAAATTGAGTCGCTATGAAATAAGAGTACTATGTGTTCTAAGACATTTCCTTCTAAATCGAGTAACGTTTCTAAGGAAACGACAGGATTTTCTTTTCGGATACGACAATCACATTTCCGATCCACTAATGGTTCTTTACTGCATCCCTCACTCCCAAACATTGACGAATTCACACGGAAATTCCGTTGCTGTGAAATACGAGTACTATGTGTTCTAAGACATTTCCTACTAAATCGAGTAACGTTTCTATGGAAACGACAGGATTTTCGTTTGGGGTACGACAATCACATTTAAGATCCACTAATCCTTCTTTACTGCATCCCTCACTCCCAAACATTGACGAATTCACACGGAAATTGCGTCGCTATGAAATACGAGTACTATGTGTTCTAAGACATTTCCTTCTAAATCGAGTAACGTTTCTATGGAAACGACAGGATTTTCTTTTGGGATACGACAATCTCATTACAAATCCACTAATCCTTCTTTACTGCATCCCTCACTCCCAAACATTGACGAATTCACACGGATATTGCGTCGCTATGAAATACGAGTACTATGTGTTGTAAGACATTTCCTTCTAAATCGAGTAACGTTTCTATGGAAACGACAGGATTTTCTTTTGGGATACGACAATCTCATTTCAAAACCAATAATCCTTCTTTACTGCATCCCTCACTATCAAACATTGAAGAATTCACACGGAAATTCCGCCGCTGTGAAATACGAGTACTATGTGTTCTAAGACATTTCCTTCTAAATCGAGTAACGTTTCTATGGAAACGACAGGATTTTCTTTTGGGATACGACAATCACATTTCCGATCCACTAATCGTTCTTTACTGCATCCCTCACTCCCAAACATTGACGAATTCACACGGAAATTCCGTCGCTATGAAATACGAGTACAATGTGTTCTAAGATATTTCCTTCTAAATCGAGTAACGTTTCTATGGAAACGACAGGATTTTCTTTTGGGATATGACAATCACATTTCCGATCCACTAATCGTTCTTTACTGCATCCCTCACTCCCAAACATTGACGAATTCACACGGAAATTCCGTCGCTATGAAATACGAGTACTATGCGTTCTAAGACATTTCCTTCTAAATCGAGTAACGTTTCTATGGAAACGACAGGATTTTCTTTTGGGATACGACAATCACATTTCCGATCCACTAATCGTTCTTTACTGCATCCCTCACTCCCAAACATTGACGAATTCACACGGAAATTCCGTCGCTATGAAATACGTGTACTATGTGTTCTAAGACATTTACTTCTAAATCGAGTAACGTTTCTATGGAAACGACAGGATTTTCTTTTGGGATACGACAATCACATTTCCGATCCACTAATCGTTCTTTACTGCATCCCTCACTCCCAAACATTGACGAATTCACACGGAAATTCGGTCGCTGTGAAATACGAGTACTATGAGTTCTAAGACATTTCCTTCTAAATCGAGTAACGTTTCTATGGAAACGACAGGATTTTCTTTTGGGATACGACAATCTCATTTCCGATCCACTAATCCTTCTTTACTGCATCCCTCACTCCCAAACATTGACGAATTCACACGGAAATTGCGTCGCTGTGAAATACGTGTACTACGTGTTCTAAGACATTTCCTTCTAAATCGAGTAACGCTTCTATGGAAACGACAGGATTTTCTTTTGGGATACGACAATCACATTTCCGATCCACTAATCGTTCTTTACTGCATCCCTCACTCCCAAACATTGACGAATTCACACGGAAATTCCGTCGCTATGAAATACGTGTACTATGTGTTCTAAGACATTTCCTTCTAAATCGAGTAACGTTTCTATGGAAACGACAGGATTTTCTTTTGGGATACGACAATCACATTTCCGATCCACTAATCGTTCTTTACTGCATCCCTCACTCCCAAACATTGACGAATTCACACGGAAATTCCGTCGCTATGAAATACGAGTACTATGTGTTCTATGACATTTCCTTCTAAATCGAGTAACGTTTCTATGGAAACGACAGGATTTTCTTTTGGGATATGACAATCTCATTTCAGATCCACTAATCCTTCTTTACTGCATCCCTCACTCCCAAACATTGACGAATTCACACGGAAATTCCGTCGCTGTGAAATACGTGTACTATGTGTTCTAAGACATTTCCTTCTAAATCGAGTAACGTTTCTATGGAAACGACAGGATTTTCTTTTGGGATACGACAATCACATTTCCGATCCACTAATCGTTCTTTACTGCATCCCTCACTCCCAAACATTGACGAATTCACACGGAAATTGCGTCGCTGTGAAATACGAGTACTATGTGTTCTAAGACATTTCCTTCTAAATCGAGTAACGTTTCTATGGAAACGACAGGATTTTCTTTTGGGATACGACAATCTCATTTCCGATCCACTTATCCTTCTTTACTGCATCCCTCACTCCCACACATTGACGAAATCACACGGAAATTGCGTCGCTATGAAATACGAGTACTATGGGTTCTATGACTTCTCCTTCTAAATCGTGTAACGTTTCTGTGGAAACGACAGGATTTTCTTTTGGGATACGGCAATCACATTTCCGATCCACTAATCCTTCTTTACCGCATCCCTCACACCCAATCATTGACGAATTCACACGGAAATTCAGTCGCTATGAAGTACGAGTACTATGTGATCTAAGACATTTCCTTCTAAATCGAGTAACGTTTCTATGGAAACGACAGGATTTTATTTTGGGTTACGACAACCTCATTTCCGATCCACTAATCCTTCTTTACTGCATCCCTCACTCCCAAACATTGACGAATTCACACGGAAATTCCGTCGCTATGAAATACGAGTACTATGTGTTCTAAAACATTTCCTTGTAAATCGAGTAACGTTTCTAAGGAAACGACAGGATTTTCTTTTGGGATACGACAATCACATTTCCGATCCACTAATGGTTCTTTACTGCATCCCTCACTCCCAAACATTGACGAATTCACACGGAAATTCCGTTGCTGTGAAATACGAGTACTATGTGTTCTAAGACATTTCCTTCTAAATCGAGTAACGTTTCTATGGAAACGACAGGATTTTCTTTTGGGGTACGACAATCACATTTAAGATCCACTAATCCTTCTTTACTGCCTCCCTCACTCCCAAACATTGACGAATTCACACGGAAATTGCGTCGCTATGAAATACGAGTACTATGTGTTCTAAGACATTTCCTTCTAAATCGAGTAACGTTTCTATGGAAAAGACAGGATTTTCTTTTGGGATACGACAATCTCATTACTGATCCACTAATCCTTCTTTACTGCATCCCTCACTCCCAAACATTGACGAATTCACACGGATATTGCGTCGCTATGAAATACGAGTACTATGTGTTGTAAGACATTTCCTTCTAAATCGAGTAACGTTTCTATGGAAACGACAGGATTTTCTTTTGGGATACGACAATCTCATTTCCAAACCAATAATCCTTCTTTACTGCATCCCTCACTATCAAACATTGAAGAATTCACACGGAAATTCCGTCGCTGTGAAATACGAGTACTATGTGTTCTAAGACATTTCCTTCTAAATCGAGTAACGTTTCTATGGAAACGACAGGATTTTCTTTTGGGATACGACAATCACATTTCCGATCCACTAATCGTTCTTTACTGCATCCCTCACTCCCAAACATTGACGAATTCACACGGAAATTCCGTCGCTATGAAATACGAGTACAATGTGTTCTAAGATATTTCCTTCTAAATCGAGTAACGTTTCTATGGAAACGACAGGATTTTCTTTTGGGAGATGACAATCACATTTCCGATCCACTAATCGTTCTTTACTGCATCCCTCACTCCCAAACATTGACGAATTCACACGGAAATTCCGTCGCTATGAAATACGAGTACTATGCGTTCTAAGACATTTCCTTCTAAATCGAGTAACGTTTCTATGGAAACGACAGGATTTTCTTTTGGGATACGACAATCACATTTCCGATCCACTAATCGTTCTTTACTGCATCCCTCACTCCCAAACATTGACGAATTCACACGGAAATTCCGTCGCTATGAAATACGTGTACTATGTGTTCTAAGACATTTACTTCTAAATCGAGTAACGTTTCTATGGAAACGACAGGATTTTCTTTTGGGATACGACAATCACATTTCCGATCCACTAATCGTTCTTTACTGCATCCCTCACTCCCAAACATTGACGAATTCACACGGAAATTCCGTCGCTGTGAAATACGAGTACCATGAGTTCTAAGACATTTCCTTCTAAATCGAGTAACGTTTCTATGGAAACGACAGGATTTTCTTTTGGGATACGACAATCTCATTTCCGATCCACTAATCCTTCTTTACTGCATCCCTCACTCCCAAAAATTGACGAATTCACACGGAAATTGCGTCGCTGTGAAATACGTGTACTACGTGTTCTAAGACATTTCCTTCTAAATCGAGTAACGCTTCTATGGAAACGACAGGATTTTCTTTTGGGATACGACAATCACATTTCCGATCCACTAATCGTTCTTTACTGCATCCCTCACTCCCAAACATTGACGAATTCACACGGAAATTCCGTCGCTATGAAATACGTGTACTATGTGTTCTAAGACATTTCCTTCTAAATCGAGTAACGTTTCTATGGAAACGACAGGATTTTCTTTTGGGATACGACAATCACATTTCCGATCCACTAATCGTTCTTTACTGCATCCCTCACTCCCAAACATTGACGAATTCACACGGAAATTCCGTCGCTATGAAATACGAGTACTATGTGTTCTATGACATTTCCTTCTAAATCGAGTAACGTTTCTATGGAAACGACAGGATTTTCTTTTGGGATACGACAATCTCATTTCAGATCCACTAATCCTTCTTTACTGCATCCCTCACTCCCAAACATTGACGAATTCACACGGAAATTCCGTCGCTGTGAAATACGTGTACTATGTGTTCTAAGACATTTCCTTCTAAATCGAGTAACGTTTCTATGGAAACGACAGGATTTTCTTTTGGGATACGACAATCACATTTCCGATCCACTAATCGTTCTTTACTGCATCCCTCACTCCCAAACATTGACGAATTCACACGGAAATTGCGTCGCTGTGAAATACGAGTACTATGTGTTCTAAGACATTTCCTTCTAAATCGAGTAACGTTTCTATGGAAACGACAGGATTTTCTTTTGGGATACGACAATCTCATTTCCGATCCACTTATCCTTCTTTACTGCATCCCTCACTCCCACACATTGACGAAATCACACAGAAATTGCGTCGCTATGAAATACGAGTACTATGGGTTCTATGACTTCTCCTTCTAAATCGTGTAACGTTTCTGTGGAAACGACAGGATTTTCTTTTTGGATACGGCAATCACATTTCCGATCCACTAATCCTTCTTTACCGCATCCCTCACACCCAATCATTGACGAATTCACACGGAAATTCCGTCGCTATGAAATACGAGTACTATGTGTTCTAAGACATTTCCTTCTAAATCGAGTAACGTTTCTATGGAAACGACAGGATTTTCTTTTGGGATACGACAATCTCATTTCCGATCCACTAATGGTTCTTTACTGCATCCCTCACTCCCAAACATTGACGAATGCACACGGAAATTGCGTCGCTATGAAATAAGAGTACTATGTGTTCTAAGACATTTCCTTCTAAATCGAGTAACGTTTCTATGGAAACGACAGGATTTTCTTTTGGGATACGACAATCACATTTCCGATCCACTAATCGTTCTTTACTGCATCCCTCACTCCCAAACATTGACGAATTCACACGGAAATTGCGTCGCTGTGAAATACGAGTACTATGTGTTCTAAGACATTTCCTTCTAAATCGAGTAACGTTTCTATGGAAACGACAGGATTTTCTTTTGGGATACGACAATCTCATTTCCGATCCACTTATCCTTCTTTACTGCATCCCTCACTCCCACACATTGACGAAATCACACAGAAATTGCGTCGCTATGAAATACGAGTACTATGGGTTCTATGACTTCTCCTTCTAAATCGTGTAACGTTTCTGTGGAAACGACAGGATTTTCTTTTTGGATACGGCAATCACATTTCCGATCCACTAATCCTTCTTTACCGCATCCCTCACACCCAATCATTGACGAATTCACACGGAAATTCAGTCGCTATGAAGTACGAGTACTATGTGATCTAAGACATTTCCTTCTAAATCGAGTAACGTTTCTATGGAAACGACAGGATTTTCTTTTGGGATACGACAATCTCATTTCCGATCCACTAATGGTTCTTTACTGCATCCCTCACTCCCAAACATTGACGAATGCACACGGAAATTGCGTCGCTATGAAATAAGAGTACTATGTGTTCTAAGACATTTCCTTCTAAATCGAGTAACGTTTCTATGGAAACGACAGGATTTTCTTTTGGGATACGACAATCACATTTCCGATCCACTAATGGTTCTTTACTGCATCCCTCACTCCCAAACATTGACGAATTCACACGGAAATTCCGTTGCTGTGAAATACGAGTACTATGTGTTCTAAGACATTTCCTTCTAAATCGAGTAACGTTTCTATGGAAACGACAGGATTTTATTTTGGGTTACGACAACCTCGTTTCCGATCCACTAATCTTTCTTTACTGCATCCCTCACTCCCAAACATTGACGAATTCACACGGAAATTCCGTCGCTATGAAATACGAGTACTATGTGTTCTAAGACATTTCCTTCTAAATCGAGTAACGTTTCTATGGAAACGACAGGATTTTCTTTTGGGATACGACAATCTCATTTCCGATCCACTAATGGTTCTTTACTGCATCCCTCACTCCCAAACATTGACGAATGCACACGGAAATTGCGTCGCTATGAAATAAGAGTACTATGTGTTCTAAGACATTTCCTTCTAAATCGAGTAACGTTTCTACGGAAACGACAGGATTTTCTTTTGGGATACGACAATCACATTTCCGATCCACTAATGGTTCTTTACTGCATCCCTCACTCCCAAACATTGACGAATTCACACGGAAATTCCGTTGCTGTGAAATACGAGTACTATGTGTTCTATGACATTTCCTTCTAAATCGAGTAACGTTTCTATGGAAACGACAGGATTTTCTTTTGGGATACGACAATCTCATTTCAGATCCACTAATCCTTCTTTACTGCATCCCTCACTCCCAAACATTGACGAATTCACACGGAAATTCCGTCGCTGTGAAATACGTGTACTATGTGTTCTAAGACATTTCCTTCTAAATCGAGTAACGTTTCTTTGGAAACGACAGGATTTTCTTTTGGGATATGACAATCACATTTCCGATCCACTAATCGTTCTTTACTGCATCCCTCACTCCCAAACATTGACGAATTCACACGGAAATTCCGTCGCTATGAAATACGAGTACTATGCGTTCTAAGACATTTCCTTCTAAATCGAGTAACGTTTCTATGGAAACGACAGGATTTTCTTTTGGGATACGACAATCTCATTTCCAAACCAATAATCCTTCTTTACTGCATCCCTCACTATCAAACATTGAAGAATTCACACGGAAATTCCGTCGCTGTGAAATACGAGTACTATGTGTTCTAAGACATTTCCTTCTAAATCGAGTAACGTTTCTATGGAAACGACAGGATTTTCTTTTGGGATACGACATTCACATTACCGATCCACTAATCGTTCTTTACTGCATCCCTCACTCCCAAACATTGACGAATTCACACGGATATTGCGTCGCTATGAAATACGAGTACTATGTGTTGTAAGACATTTCCTTCTAAATCGAGTAACGTTTCTATGGAAACGACAGGATTTTCTTTTGGGATACGACAATCTCATTTCCAAACCAATAATCCTTCTTTACTGCATCCCTCACTATCAAACATTGAAGAATTCACACGGAAATTCCGTCGCTGTGAAATACGAGTACTATGTGTTCTAAGACATTTCCTTCTAAATCGAGTAACGTTTCTATGGAAACGACAGGATTTTCTTTTGGGATACGACATTCACATTACCGATCCACTAATCGTTCTTTACTGCATCCCTCACTCCCAAACATTGACGAATTCACACGGATATTGCGTCGCTATGAAATACGAGTACTATGTGTTGTAAGACATTTCCTTCTAAATCGAGTAACGTTTCTATGGAAACGACAGGATTTTCTTTTGGGATACGACATTCACATTACCGATCCACTAATCGTTCTTTACTGCATCCCTCACTCCCAAACATTGACGAATTCACACGGATATTGCGTCGCTATGAAATACGAGTACTATGTGTTGTAAGACATTTCCTTCTAAATCGAGTAACGTTTCTATGGAAACGACAGGATTTTCTTTTGGGATATGACAATCACATTTCCGATCCACTAATCGTTCTTTACTGCATCCCTCACTCCCAAACATTGACGAATTCACACGGAAATTCCGTCGCTATGAAATACGAGTACTATGCGTTCTAAGACATTTCCTTCTAAATCGAGTAACGTTTCTATGGAAACGACAGGATTTTCTTTTGGGATACGACAATCACATTTCCGTTCCACTAATCGTTCTTTACTGCATCCCTCACTCCCAAACATTGACGAATTCACACGGAAATTCCGTCGCTATGAAATACGTGTACTATGTGTTCTAAGACATTTACTTCTAAATCGAGTAACGTTTCTATGGAAACGACAGGATTTTCTTTTGGGATACGACAATCACATTTCCGATCCACTAATCGTTCTTTACTGCATCCCTCACTCCCAAACATTGACGAATTCACACGGAAATTCCGTCGCTGTGAAATACGAGTACTATGAGTTCTAAGACATTTCCTTCCAAATCGAGTAACGTTTCTATGGAAACGACAGGATTTTCTTTTGGGATACGACAATCTCATTTCCGATCCACTAATCCTTCTTTACTGCATCCCTCACTCCCAAACATTGACGAATTCACACGGAAATTGCGTCGCTGTGAAATACGTGTACTACGTGTTCTAAGACATTTCCTTCTAAATCGAGTAACGCTTCTATGGAAACGACAGGATTTTCTTTTGGGATACGACAATCACATTTCCGATCCACTAATCGTTCTTTACTGCATCCCTCACTCCCAAACATTGACGAATTCACACGGAAATTCCGTCGCTATGAAATACGTGTACTATGTGTTCTAAGACATTTCCTTCTAAATCGAGTAACGTTTCTATGGAAACGACAGGATTTTCTTTTGGGATACGACAATCACATTTCCGATCCACTAATCGTTCTTTACTGCATCCCTCACTCCCAAACATTGACGAATTCACACGGAAATTCCGTCGCTATGAAATACGAGTACTATGTGTTCTATGACATTTCCTTCTAAATCGAGTAACGTTTCTATGGAAACGACAGGATTTTCTTTTGGGATACGACAATCTCATTTCAGATCCACTAATCCTTCTTTACTGCATCCCTCACTCCCAAACATTGACGAATTCACACGGAAATTCCGTCGCTGTGAAATACGTGTACTATGTGTTCTAAGACATTTCCTTCTAAATCGAGTAACGTTTCTATGGAAACGACAGGATTTTCTTTTGGGATACGACAATCACATTTCCGATCCACTAATCGTTCTTTACTGCATCCCTCACTCCCAAACATTGACGAATTCACACGGAAATTGCGTCGCTGTGAAATACGAGTACTATGTGTTCTAAGACATTTCCTTCTAAATCGAGTAACGTTTCTATGGAAACGACAGGATTTTCTTTTGGGATACGACAATCTCATTTCCGATCCACTTATCCTTCTTTACTGCATCCCTCACTCCCACACATTGACGAAATCACACGGAAATTGCGTCGCTATGAAATACGAGTACTATGGGTTCTATGACTTCTCCTTCTAAATCGTGTAACGTTTCTGTGGAAACGACAGGATTTTCTTTTGGGATACGGCAATCACATTTCCGATCCACTAATCCTTCTTTACCGCATCCCTCACACCCAATCATTGACGAATTCACACGGAAATTCAGTCGCTATGAAGTACGAGTACTATGTGATCTAAGACATTTCCTTCTAAATCGAGTAACGTTTCTATGGAAACGACAGGATTTTATTTTGGGTTACGACAACCTCATTTCCGATCCACTAATCCTTCTTTACTGCATCCCTCACTCCCAAACATTGACGAATTCACACGGAAATTCCGTCGCAATGAAATACGAGTACTATGTGTTCAAAGACATTTCCTTCTAAATCGAGTAACGTTTCTATGGAAACGACAGGATTTTCTTTTGGGATACGACAATCTCATTTCCGATCCACTAATGGTTCTTTACTGCATCCCTCACTCCCAAACATTGACGAATGCACACGGAAATTGCGTCGCTATGAAGTAAGAGTACTATGTGTTCTAAGACATTTCCTTCTAAATCGAGTAACGTTTCTATGGAAACGACAGGATTTTCTTTTGGGATACGACAATCACATTTCCGATCCACTAATGGTTCTTTACTGCATCCCTCACTCCCAAACATTGACGAATTCACACGGAAATTCCGTTGCTGTGAAATACGAGTACTATGTGTTCTATGACATTTCCTTCTAAATCGAGTAACGTTTCTATGGAAACGACAGGATTTTCTTTTGGGATACGACAATCTCATTTCAGATCCACTAATCCTTCTTTACTGCATCCCTCACTCCCAAACATTGACGAATTCACACGGAAATTCCGTCGCTGTGAAATACGTGTACTATGTGTTCTAAGACATTTCCTTCTAAATCGAGTAACGTTTCTATGGAAACGACAGGATTTTCTTTTGGGATACGACAATCACATTTCCGATCCACTAATCGTTCTTTACTGCATCCCTCACTCCCAAACATTGACGAATTCACACGGAAATTGCGTCGCTGTGAAATACGAGTACTATGTGTTCTAAGACATTTCCTTCTAAATCGAGTAACGTTTCTATGGAAACGACAGGATTTTCTTTTGGGATACGACAATCTCATTTCCGATCCACTAATACTTCTTTACTGCATCCCTCACTCCCACACATTGACGAATTCACACGGAAATTGCGTCGCTATGAAATACGAGTACTATGTGTTCTAAGACATTTCCTTCTAAATCGAGTAACGTTTCTATGGAAACGGCAGGATTTTCTTTTGGGATACGACAGTCTCATTTCCGATCCACTAATCCTTCTTTACTGCATCCCTCACACCCACACATTGACGAATTCACACGGAAATTGCGTCGCTATGAAATACGAGTACTATGGGTTCTACGACTTCTCCTTCTAAATCGAGTAACGTTTCTATGGAAACGACAGGATTTTCTTTTGGGATACGACAATCTCATTTCCGATCCACTTATCCTTCTTTACTGCATCCCTCACTCCCACACATTGACGAATTCACACGGAAATTGCGTCGCTATGAAATACGAGTACTATGGGTTCTATGACTTCTCCTTCTAAATCGTGTAACGTTTCTGTGGAAACGACAGGATTTTCTTTTGGGATACGGCAATCACATTTCCGATCCACTAATCCTTCTTTACCGCATCCCTCACACCCAATCATTGACGAATTCACACGGAAATTCAGTCGCTATGATGTACGAGTACTATGTGATCTAAGACATTTCCTTCTAAATCGAGTAACGTTTCTATGGAAACGACAGGATTTTATTTTGGGTTACGACAACCTCATTTCCGATCCACTAATCCTTCTTTACTGCATCCCTCACTCCCAAACATTGACGAATTCACACGGAAATTCCGTCGCTGTGAAATACGTGTACTATGTGTTCTAAGACATTTCCTTCTAAATCGAGTAACGTTTCTATGGAAACGACAGGATTTTCTTTTGGGATACGACAATCTCATTTCCGATCCACTAATGGTTCTTTACTGCATCCCTCACTCCCAAACATTGACGAATGCACACGGAAATTGCGTCGCTATGAAATAAGAGTACTATGTGTTCTAAGACATTTCCTTCTAAATCGAGTAACGTTTCTATGGAAACGACAGGATTTTCTTTTGGGATACGACAATCACATTTCCGATCCACTAATCGTTCTTTACTGCATGCCTCACTCCCAAACATTGACGAATTCACACGGAAATTCCGTTGCTGTGAAATACGAGTACTATGTGTTCTATGACATTTCCTTCTAAATCGAGTAACGTTTCTATGGAAACGACAGGATATTCTTTTGGGATACGACAATCTCATTTCAGATCCACTAATCCTTCTTTACTGCATCCCTCACTCCCAAACATTGACGAATTCACACGGAAATTCCGTCGCTGTGAAATACGTGTACTATGTGTTCTAAGACATTTCCTTCTAAATCGAGTAACGTTTCTATGGAAACGACAGGATTTTCTTTTGGGATACGACAATCACATTTCCGATCCACTAATCGTTCTTTACTGCATCCCTCACTCCCAAACATTGACGAATTCACACGGAAATTGCGTCGCTGTGAAATACGAGTACTATGTGTTCTAAGACATTTCCTTCTAAATCGAGTAACGTTTCTATGGAAACGACAGGATTTTCTTTTGGGATACGACAATCTCATTTCCGATCCACTAATCCTTCTTTACTGCATCCCTCACTCCCACACATTGACGAATTCACACGGAAACTGCGTCGCTATGAAATACGAGTACTATGTGTTCTAAGACATTTCCTTCTAAATCGAGTAACGTTTCTATGGAAACGGCAGGATTTTCTTTTGGGATACGACAGTCTCATTTCCGATCCACTAATCCTTCTTTACTGCATCCCTCACACCCACACATTGACGAATTCACACGGAAATTGCGTCGCTATGAAATACGAGTACTATGGGTTCTACGACTTCTCCTTCTAAATCGAGTAACGTTTCTATGGAAACGACAGGATTTTCTTTTTGGATACGACAATCTCATTTCCGATCCACTTATCCTTCTTTACTGCATCCCTCACTCCCACACATTGACGAATTCACACGGAAATTGCGTCGCTATGAAATACGAGTACTATGGGTTCTATGACTTCTCCTTCTAAATCGTGTAACGTTTCTGTGGAAACGACAGGATTTTCTTTTGGGATACGGCAATCAGATTTCCGATCCACTAATCCTTCTTTACCGCATCCCTCACACCCAATCATTGACGAATTCACACGGAAATTCAGTCGCTATGATGTACGAGTACTATGTGATCTAAGACATTTCCTTCTAAATCGAGTAACGTTTCTATGGAAACGACAGGATTTTATTTTGGGTTACGACAACCTCATTTCCGATCCACTAATCCTTCTTTACTGCATCCCTCACTCCCAAACATTGACGAATTCACACGGAAATTCCGTCGCTGTGAAATACGTGTACTATGTGTTCTAAGACATTTCCTTCTAAATCGAGTAACGTTTCTATGGAAACGACAGGATTTTCTTTTGGGATACGACAATCTCATTTCCGATCCACTAATGGTTCTTTACTGCATCCCTCACTCCCAAACATTGACGAATGCACACGGAAATTGCGTCGCTATGAAATAAGAGTACTATGTGTTCTAAGACATTTCCTTCTAAATCGAGTAACGTTTCTATGGAAACGACAGGATTTTCTTTTGGGATACGACAATCTCATTTCCGATCCACTAATCCTTCTTTACTGCATCCCTCACTCCCACACACTGACGAATTCACACGGAAATTGCGTCGCTATGAAATACGAGTACTATGTGTTCTAAGACATTTCCTTCTAAATCGAGTAACGTTTCTATGGAAACGGCAGGATTTTCTTTTGGGATACGACAGTCTCATTTCCGATCCACTAATCCTTCTTTACTGCATCCCTCACACCCACACATTGACGAATTCACACGGAAATTGTGTCGCTATGAAATACGAGTACTATGGGTTCTACGACTTCTCCTTCTAAATCGAGTAACGTTTCTATGGAAACGACAGGATTTTCTTTTGGGATACGACAATCTCATTTCCGATCCACTTATTCTTCTTTACTGCATCCCTCACTCCCACACATTGACGAATTCACACGGAAATTGCGTCGCTATGAAATACGAGTACTATGGGTTCTATGACTTCTCCTTCTAAATCGTGTAACGTTTCTGTGGAAACGACAGGATTTTCTTTTGGGATACGGCAATCACATTTCCGATCCACTAATCCTTCTTTACCACATCCCTCACACCCAAACATTGACGAATTCACACGGAAATTCAGTCGCTATGAAGTACGAGTACTATGTGATCTAAGACATTTCCTTCTAAATCGAGTAACGTTTCTATGGAAACGACCGGATTTTCTTTTGGGATACGACAATCTCATTTCCAAACCAATAATCCTTCTTTACCGCATCCCTCACTATCAAACACTGACGAATTCACACGGAAATTCCGTCGCTGTGAAATACGAATACTATGTGTTCTAAGACATTTCCTTCTAAATCGAGTAACGTTTCTATGGAAACGACAGGAATTTCTTTTGGGATACGACAATCACATTTCCGATCCACTAATCGTTCTTTACTGCATCCCTCACTCCCAAACATTGACGAATTCACAAGGAAATTCCGTCGCTATGAAATACGAGTACAATGTGTTCTAAGACATTTCCTTCTAAATCGAGTAACGTTTCTATGGAAACGACAGGATTTTCTTTTGGGATACGACAATCACATTTCCGATCCACTAATCGTTCTTTACTGCATCCCTCACTCCCAAACATTGACGAATTCACACGGAAATTCCGTCGCTGTGAAATATGAGTACTATGAGTTCTAAGACATTTCCTTCTAAATCGAGTAACGTTTCTATGGAAACGACAGGATTTTCTTTTGGGATACGACAATCTCATTTCCGATCCACTAATCCTTCTTTACTGCATCCCTCACTCCCAAACATTGACGAATTCACACGGAAATTCCGTCGCTGTGAAATACGTGTACTATGTGTTCTAAGACATTTCCTTCTAAATCGAGTAACGCTTCTATGGAAACGACAGGATTTTCTTTTGGGATACGACAATCACATTTCCGATCCACTAATCGTTCTTTACTGCATCCCTCACTCCCAAACATTGACGAATTCACACGGAAATTCCGTCGCTAAGAAATACGTGTACTATGTGTTCTAAGACATTTCCTTCTAAATCGAGTAACGTTTCTATGGAAACGACAGGATTTTCTTTTGGGATACGACAATCTCATTTCCGATCCACTAATCCTTCTTTACTGCATCCCTCACTCCCAAACATTGACGAATTCTCACGGAAATTGCGTCGCTATGAAATACGAGTACTATGTGTTCTAAGACATTTCCTTCTAAATCGAGTAACGTTTCTATGGAAACGACAGGATTTTCTTTTGGGATACGACAATCACATTTCCGATCCACTAATCGTTCTTTACTGCATCCCTCACTCCCAAACATTGACGAATTCACACGGAAATTCCGTCGCTATGAAATACGTGTACTATGTGTTCTAAGACATTTACTTCTAAATCGAGTAACGTTTCTATGGAAACGACAGTATTTTCTTATGGGATACGACAATCACATTTCCGATCCACTAATCGTTCTTTACTGCATCCCTCACTCCCAAACATTGACGAATTCACACGGAAATTCCGTCGCTGTGAAATACAAGTACTATGAGTTCTAATAGATTTCCTACTAAATCGAGTAACGTTTCTTTGGAAACGACAGGGTTTTCTTTTGGGATACGACAATCTCATTTCCGATCCACTAATCCTTCTTTACTGCATCCCTCACTCCCAAACATTGACGAATTCACACGGAAATTGCGTCGCTGTGAAATACGTGTACTATGTGTTCTAAGACATTTCCTTCTAAATCGAGTAACGCTTCTATGGAAACGACAGGATTTTCTTTTGGGATACGACAATCACATTTCCGATCCACTAATCGTTCTTTACTGCATCCCTCACTCCCAAACATTGACGAATTCACACGGAAATTCCGTCGCTAAGAAATACGTGTACTATGTGTTCTAAGACATTTCCTTCTAAATCGAGTAACGTTTCTATGGAAACGACAGGATTTTCTTTTGGGATACGACAATCACATTTCCGATCCACTAATCGTTCTTTACTGCATCCCTCACTCCCAAACATTGACGAATTCACACGGAAATTGCGTCGCTGTGAAATACGAGTACTATGTGTTCTAAGACATTTCCTTCTAAATCGAGTAACGTTTCTATGGAAACGACAGGATTTTATTTTGGGATACGACAATCTCATTTACGATCCACTAATCCTTCTTTACTGCATCCCTCACTCCCAAACATTGACGAATTCACACGGAAATTCCGTCGCTGTGAAATACGTGTACTATGTGTTCTAAGACATTTCCTTCTAAATCGAGTAACGTTTCTATGGAAACGACAGGATTTTCTTTTGGGATACGACAATCACATTTCCGATCCACTAATCGTTCTTTACTGCATCCCTCACTCCCAAACATTGACGAATTCACACGGAAATTCCGTCGCTATGAAATACGAGTACTATGTGTTCTAAGACATTTCCTTCTAAATCGAGTAACGTTGCTATGGAAACGACAGGATTTTCTTTTGGGATACGACAATCACATTTCCGATCCACTAATCCTTCTTTACTGCATCCCTCACTCCCAAACATTGACGAATTCACACGGAAATTCCGTCGCTATGAAATACGAGTACTATGTGTTCTAAGACATTTCCTTCTAAATCGAGTAACGTTTCTATGGAAACGACAGGATTTTATTTTGGGTTACGACAACCTCATTTCCGATCCACTAATCCTTCTTTACTGCATCCCTCACTCCCAAACATTGACGAATTCACACGGAAATTCCGTCGCTGTGAAATACGTGTACTATGTGTTCTAAGACATTTCCTTCTAAATCGAGTAACGTTTCTATGGAAACGACAGGATTTTCTTTTGGGATACGACAATCTCATTTCCGATCCACTAATGGTTCTTTACTGCATCCCTCACTCCCAAACATTGACGAATGCACACGGAAATTGCGTCGCTATGAAATAAGAGTACTATGTGTTCTAAGACATTTCCTTCTAAATCGAGTAACGTTTCTATGGAAACGACAGGATTTTCTTTTGGGATACGACAATCACATTTCCGATCCACTAATGGTTCTTTACTGCATCCCTCACTCCCAAACATTGACGAATTCACACGGAAATTCCGTTGCTGTGAAATACGAGTACTATGTGTTCTATGACATTTCCTTCTAAATCGAGTAACGTTTCTATGGAAACGACAGGATTTTCTTTTGGGATACGACAATCTCATTTCAGATCCACTAATCCTTCTTTACTGCATCCCTCACTCCCAAACATTGACGAATTCACACGGAAATTCCGTCGCTGTGAAATACGTGTACTATGTGTTCTACGACATTTCCTTCTAAATCGAGTAACGTTTCTATGGAAACGACAGGATTTTCTTTTGGGATACGACAATCACATTTCCGATCCACTAATCGTTCTTTACTGCATCCCTCACTCCCAAACATTGACGAATTCACACGGAAATTGCGTCGCTGTGAAATACGAGTACTATGTGTTCTAAGACATTTCCTTCTAAATCGAGTAACGTTTCTATGGAAACGACAGGATTTTCTTTTGGGATACGACAATCTCATTTCCGATCCACTAATCCTTCTTTACTGCATCCCTCACTCCCACACATTGACGAATTCACACGGAAATTGCGTCGCTATGAAATACGAGTACTATGTGTTCTAAGACATTTCCTTCTAAAACGAGTAACGTTTCTATGGAAACGGCAGGATTTTCTTTTGGGATACGACAGTCTCATTTCCGATCCACTAATCCTTCTTTACTGCATCCCTCACACCCACACATTGACGAATTCACACGGAAATTGCGTCGCTATGAAATACGAGTACTATGGGTTCTACGACTTCTCCTTCTAAATCGAGTAACGTTTCTATGGAAACGACAGGATTTTCTTTTTGGATACGACAATCTCATTTCCGATCCACTTATCCTTCTTTACTGCATCCCTCACTCCCACACATTGACGAATTCACACGGAAATTGCGTCGCTATGAAATACGAGTACTATGGGTTCTATGACTTCTCCTTCTAAATCGTGTAACGTTTCTGTGGAAAGGACAGGATTTTCTTTTGGGATACGGCAATCACATTTCCGATCCACTAATCCTTCTTTACCGCATCCCTCACACCCAATCATTGACGAATTCACACGGAAATTCAGTCGCTATGATGTACGAGTACTATGTGATCTAAGACATTTCCTTCTAAATCGAGTAACGTTTCTATGGAAACGACAGGATTTTATTTTGGGTTACGACAACCTCATTTCCAATCCACTAATCCTTCTTTACTGCATCCCTCACTCCCAAACATTGACGAATTCACACGGAAATTCCGTCGCTGTGAAATACGTGTACTATGTGTTCTAAGACATTTCCTTCTAAATCGAGTAACGTTTCTATGGAAACGACAGGATTTTCTTTTGGGATACGACAATCCCATTTCCGATCCACTAATGGTTCTTTACTGCATCCCTCACTCCCAAACATTGACGAATGCACACGGAAATTGCGTCGCTATGAAATAAGAGTACTATGTGTTCTAAGACATTTCCTTCTAAATCGAGTAACGTTTCTATGGAAACGACAAGATTTTCTTTTGGGATACGACAATCTCATTTCCGATCCACTAATCCTTCTTTACTGCATCCCTCACTCCCACACACTGACGAATTCACACGGAAATTGCGTCGCTATGAAATACGAGTACTATGTGTTCTAAGACATTTCCTTCTAAATCGAGTAACGTTTCTATGGAAACGGCAGGATTTTCTTTTGGGATACGACAGTCTCATTTCCGATCCACTAATCCTTCTTTACTGCATCCCTCACACCCACACATTGACGAATTCACACGGAAATTGTGTCGCTATGAAATACGAGTACTATGGGTTCTACGACTTCTCCTTCTAAATCGAGTAACGTTTCTATGGAAACGACAGGATTTTCTTTTGGGATACGACAATCTCATTTCCGATCCACTTATCCTTCTTTACTGCATCCCTCACTCCCACACATTGACGAATTCACACGGAAATTGCGTCGCTATGAAATACGAGTACTATGGGTTCTATGACTTCTCCTTCTAAATCGTGTAACGTTTCTGTGGAAACGACAGGATTTTCTTTTGGGATACGGCAATCACATTTCCGATCCACTAATCATTCTTTACCGCATCCCTCACACCCAAACATTGACGAATTCACACGGAAATTCAGTCGCTATGAAGTACGAGTACTATGTGATCTAAGACATTTCCTTCTAAATCGAGTAACGTTTCTATGGAAACGACAGGATTTTCTTTTGGGATACGACAATCTCATTTCCAAACCAATAATCCTTCTTTACTGCATCCCTCACTATCAAACACTGACGAATTCACACGGAAATTCCGTCGCTGTGAAATACGAATACTATGTGTTCTAAGACATTTCCTTCTAAATCGAGTAACGTTTCTATGGAAACGACAGGATTTTCTTTTGGGATACGACAATCACATTTCCGATCCACTAATCGTTCTTTACTGCATCCCTCACTCCCAAACATTGACGAATTCACAAGGAAATTCCGTCGCTATGAAATACGAGTACAATGTGTTCTAAGACATTTCCTTCTAAATCGAGTAACGTTTCTATGGAAACGACAGGATTTTCTTTTGGGATACGACAATCACATTTCCGATCCACTAATCGTTCTTTACTGCATCCCTCACTCCCAAACATTGACGAATTCACACGGAAATTCCGTCGCTGTGAAATATGAGTACTATGAGTTCTAAGACATCTCCTTCTAAATCGAGTAACGTTTCTATGGAAACGACAGGATTTTCTTTTGGGATACGACAATCACATTTCCGATCCACTAATCCTTCTTTACTGCATCCCTCACTCCCAAACATTGACGAATTCACACGGAAATTCCGTCGCTAAGAAATACGTGTACTATGTGTTCTAAGATATTTCCTTCTAAATCGAGTAACGTTTCTATGGAAACGACAGGATTTTCTTTTGGGATACGACAATCTCATTTCCGATCCACTAATCCTTCTTTACTGCATCCCTCACTCCCAAACATTGACGAATTCTCACGGAAATTGCGTCGCTATGAAATACGAGTACTATGTGTTCTAAGACATTTCCTTCTAAATCGAGTAACGTTTCTATGGAAACAACAGGATTTTCTTTTGGGATACGACAATCACATTTCCGATCCACTAATCGTTCTTTACTGCATCCCTCACTCCCAAACATTGACGAATTCACACGGAAATTCCGTCGCTATGAAATACGTGTACTATGTGTTCTGAGACATTTACTTCTAAATCGAGTAACGTTTCTATGGAAACGACAGGATTTTCTTTTGGGATACGACAATCACATTTCCGATCCACTAATCGTTCTTTACTGCATCCATCACTCCCAAACATTGACGAATTCACACGGAAATTCCGTCGCTATGAAATACGAGTACTATGTGTTCTAAGACATTTCCTTCTAAATCGAGTAACGTTTCTATGGAAACGACAGGATTTTCTTTTGGGATACGACAATCACATTTCCGATCCACTAATCGTTCTTTACTGCATCCCTCACTCCCAAACATTTACGAATTCACACGGTAATTCCGTCGCTATGAAATACGTGTACTATGTGTTCTAAGACATTTACTTCTAAATCGAGTAACGTTTCTATGGAAACGACAGTATTATCTTATGGGATACGACAATCACATTTCCGATCCACTAATCGTTCTTTACTGCATCCCTCACTCCCAAACATTGACGAATTCACACGGAAATTCCGTCGCTGTGAAATACAAGTACTATGAGTTCTAATAGATTTCCTACTAAATCGAGTAACGTTTCTTTGGAAACGACAGGGTTTTCTTTTGGGATACGACAATCTCATTTCCGATCCACTAATCCTTCTTTACTGCATCCCTCACTCCCAAACATTGACGAATTCACACGGAAATTGCGTCGCTGTGAAATACGTGTACTATGTGTTCTAAGACATTTCCTTCTAAATCGAGTAACGCTTCTATGGAAACGACAGGATTTTCTTTTGGGATACGACAATCACATTTCCGATCCACTAATCGTTCTTTACTGCATCCCTCACTCCCAAACATTGACGAATTCACACGGAAATTCCGTCGCTAAGAAATACGTGTACTATGTGTTCTAAGACATTTCCTTCTAAATCGAGTAACGTTTCTATGGAAACGACAGGATTTTCTTTTGGGATACGACAATCACATTTCCGATCCACTAATCGTTCTTTACTGCATCCCTCACTCCCAAACATTGACGAATTCACACGGAAATTGCGTCGCTGTGAATTACGAGTACTATGTGTTCTAAGACATTTCCTTCTAAATCGAGTAACGTTTCTATGGAAACGACAGGATTTTCTTTTGGGATACGACAATCTCATTTACGATCCACTAATCCTTCTTTACTGCATCCCTCACTCCCAAACATTGACGAATTCACACGGAAATTCCGTCGCTGTGAAATACGTGTACTATGTGTTCTAAGACATTTCCTTCTAAATCGAGTAACGTTTCTATGGAAACGACAGGATTTTCTTTTGGGATACGACAATCACATTTCCGATCCACTAATCGTTCTTTACTGCATCCCTCACTCCCAAACATTGACGAATTCACACGGAAATTCCGTCGCTATGAAATACGAGTACTATGTGTTCTAAGACATTTCCTTCTAAATCGAGTAACGTTGCTATGGAAACGACAGGATTTTCTTTTGGGATACGACAATCACATTTCCGATCCACTAATCCTTCTTTACTGCATCCCTCACTCCCAAACATTGACGAATTCACACGGAAATTCCGTCGCTATGAAATACGAGTACTATGTGTTCTAAGACATTTCCTTCTAAATCGAGTAACGTTTCTATGGAAGCGACAGGATTTTATTTTAGGATACGACAATCTCACTTCCGATCCACTAATCCTTCTTTACTGCATCCCTCACTCCCAAACATTGACGAATTCACACGGAAATTCCGTCGCTGTGAAATACGTGTACTATGTGTTCTAAGACATTTCCTTCTAAATCGAGTAACGTTTCTATGGAAACGACAGGATTTTCTTTTGGGATACGACAATCTCACTTCCGATCCACTAATCCTTCTTTACTGCATCCCTCACTCCCAAACATTCACGAATTCACACGGAAATTCCGTCGCTATGAAATACGATTACTATGTGTTCTAAGACATTTCCTTCTATATCGAGTAACGTTTCTATGGAAACGACAGGATTTTCTTTTGGGATACGACAATCTCATTTCCGATCCACTAATCGTTCTTTACTGCATCCCTCACTCCCAAACATTGACGAATTCACACGGAAATTGCGTCGGTATGAAATACGAGTACTATGTGTTCTAAGACATTTCCTTCTAAATCGAGTAACGTTTCTATGGAAACGACAGGATTTTCTTTTGGGATACGACAATCTCATTTCCGATCCACTAATTCTTCTTTACTGCATCCCTCACTCCCAAACATTGACGAATTCACACGGATATTGCGTCGCTATGAAATACGAGTACTATGTGTTCTAAGACATTTCCTTCTAAATCGAGTAACGTTTCTATGGAAACGACAGGATTTTCTTTTGGGATACGACAATCTCATTTCCAAACCAATAATCCTTCTTTACTGCATCCCTCACTCCCAAACATTGAAGAATTCACACGGAAATTCCGTCGCTGTGAAATACGAGTACTATGTGTTCTAAGACATTTCCTTCTAAATCGAGTAACGTTTCTATGGAAACGACAGGATTTTCTTTTGGGATACGACAATCTCACTTTCGATCCACTAATCCTTCTTTACTGCATCCCTCACTCCCAAACATTGACGAATTCACACGGAAATTCCGTCGGTATGAAATACGAGTACTATGTGTTCTAAGACATTTCCTTCTAAATCGAGTAACGTTTCTATGGAAACGACAGGATTTTCTTTTGGGATACGACAATCTCACTTCCGATCCACTAATCCTTCTTTACCGCATCCCTCACTCCCAAACATTGACGAATTCACACGGAAATTCCGTCGCTATGAAATACGAGTACTATGTGTTCTAAGACATTTCCTTCTAAATCGAGTAACGTTTCTATGGAAACGACAGGATTTTCTTTTGGGATACGACAATCTCACTTCCGATCCACTAATCCTTCTTTACTGCATCCCTCACTCCCAAACTTTGACGAATTCACACGGAAATTGCGTCGCTGTGAAATACGAGTACTATGTGTTCTAAGACATTTCCATTTAAATCGAGTAACGTTTCTATGGAAACGACAGGATTTTCATTTGGGATACGACAATCTCATTTCCAAACCAATAATCCTTCTTTACTGCATCCCTCACTCCCAAACATTGACGAATTCACACGGAAATTCCGTCGCTGTGAAATACGAGTACTATGTGTTCTAAGACATTTCCTTCTAAATCGAGTAACGTTTCTATGGAAACGACAGGATTTTCTATTGGGATACGACAATCTCACTTCCGATCCACTAATCACTCTTTACTGCATCCCTCACTCCCAAACATTGACGAATTTACACGGAAATTGCGTCGCTATGAAATACGAGTACTATGTGTTCTAAGACATTTCCTTCTAAATCGAGTAACGTTTCTATGGAAACGACAGGATTTTCTTTTGGGATACGACAATCACATTTCCGATCCACTAATCCTTCTTTACTGCATCCCTCACTCCCAAACATTGACGAATTCACACGGAAATTCCGTCTCTATGAAATGCGAGTACTATGTGTTCTAAGACATTTCCTTCTAAATCGAGTAACGTTTCTATGGAAACGACTGGATTTTCTTTTGGGATACGACAATCTCATTTCCGATCCACTAATCCTTCTTTACTGCATCCCTCACTCCCACACATTGACGAATCCACACGGAAATTGCGTCGCTATGAAATACAAGTACTATGTGTTCTAAGACATTTCATTCTAAATCGAGTAACGTTTCTATGGAAACGACAGGATTTTCTTTTGGGATACGACAATCACATTTCCGATCCACTAATCCTTCTTTACTGCATCCCTCACTCCCAAACATTTACGAATTCACACGGAAATTCCGTCGGTATGAAATACGAGTACTATGTGTTCTAAGACATTTCCTTCTAAATCGAGTAACGTTTCTATGGAAACGACAGGATTTTCTTTTAGGATACGACAATCTCACTTCCGATCCACTAATCCTTCTTTACTGCATCCCTCACTCCCAAACATTGGCGAATTCACACGGAAATTCCGTCGCTGTGAAATACGTGTACTATGTGTTCTAAGACATTTTCTCCTAAATCGAGTAACGTTTCTATGGAAACGACAGGATTTTCTTTTGGGATACGACAATCTCACTTCCGATACACTAATCCTTCTTTACTGCATCCCTCACTCCCAAACTTTGACGAATTCACACGGAAATTCCGTCGCTATGAAATACGAGTACTATGTGTTCTAAGACATTTCCTTCTAAATCGAGTAACGTTTCTATGGAAACGACTGGATTTTCTTTTGGGATACGACAATCTCACTTCCGATCCACTAATCCTTCTTTACTGCATCCCTCACTCCCAAACATTGACGAATTCACACGGAAATTCCGTCGCTATGAAATACGAGTACTAAGTGTTCTAAGACATTTCCTTCTAAATCGAGTAACGTTTCAATGGAAACGACAGGATTTTCTTTTGGGATACGACAATGTCACTTCCGATCCACTAATCCTTCTTTACTGCATCCCTCACTCCCAAACATTGACGAATTCACACGGAAATTCCGTCGCTATGAAATACGAGTACTATGTGTTCTAAGACATTTCCTTCTAAATCGAGTAACGTTTCTATGGAAACGACAAGATTTTCTTTTGGGATACGACAATCACATTTCCGATCCACTAATCGTTCTTTACTGCATCCCTCACTCCCAAACATTGACGAATTCACACGGAAATTGCGTCGCTGTGAAATACGAGTACTATGTGTTCTAAGACATTTCCTTCTAAATCGAGTAACGTTTCTATGGAAACGACAGGATTTTCTTTTGGGATACGACAATCTCATTTCCGATCCACTAATCCTTCTTTACTGCATCCCGCACTCCCAAAAATTGACGAATTCACACGGAAATTCCGTCGCTATGAAATACGAGTACTATGTGTTCTAAGACATTTCCTTCTAAATCGAGTAACGTTTCTATGGAAACGACAGGATTTTCTTTTGGGATACGACAATCACATTTCCGATCCACTAATCGTTCTTTACTGCATCCCTCACCCCCAAACATTGACGAATTCACACGGAAATTCCGTCGCTATGAAATACGAGTACTATGTGTTCTAAGACATTTCCTTCTAAATCGAGTAACGTTTCTATGGAAACGACAGGATTTTCTTTTGGGATACGATAATCACATTTCCGATCCACTAATCGTTCTTTACTGCATCCATCACTCCCACACATTGACGAATTCACACGGAAATTGCGTCGCTATGAAATACGAAAACTATGTGTTCTAACACATTTCCTTCTAAATCGAGTAACGTTTCTATGGAATCGACAGGATTTTCTTTTGGGATACGACAATCACATTTCCGATCCACTAATCTTTCTTTACTGCATCCCTCACTCCCACACATTGACGAATTCACACGGAAATTGCGTCGCTATGAAATACGAGTACTATGTGTTCTAAGACATTTCCTTCTAAATCGAGTAACGTTTCTATGGAAACCACAGGATTTTCTTTTGGGATACGACAATCACATTTCCGGTCCACTAATCTTTCTTTACTGCATCCCTCACTCCCACACATTGACGAATTCACACGGAAATTCCGTCGCTACGAAATACGAGTATTATGTGTTCTAAGACATTTCCTTCTAAATCGAGTAACGTTTCTATGGAAACGACAGGAATTTCTTTTGGGATACGACAATCTCATTTCCGATCCACTAATCCTTCTTTACTGCATCCCTCACTCCCAAACATTGACGAATTCACACGGAAATTGCGTCGCTATGAAATACGAGTACTATGTGTTCTAAGACATTTCATTCTAAATCGAGTAACGTTTGTATGGAAACGACAGGATTTTCTTTTGGGATACGACAATCACATTTCCGATCCACTAATCTTTCTTTACTGCATCCCTCACTCCCACACATTGACGAATTCACACGGAAATTGCGTCGCTATGAAATACGAGTACTATGTGTTCTAAGACATTTCCTTCTAAATCGAGTAACGTTTCTATGGAAACCACAGGATTTTCTTTTGGGATACGACAATCACATTTCCGGTCCACTAATCTTTCTTTACTGCATCCCTCACTCCCACACATTGACGAATTCACACGGAAATTCCGTCGCTACGAAATACGAGTATTATGTGTTCTAAGACATTTCCTTCTAAATCGAGTAACGTTTCTATGGAAACGACAGGAATTTCTTTTGGGATACGACAATCTCATTTCCGATCCACTAATCCTTCTTTACTGCATCCCTCACTCCCAAACATTGACGAATTCACACGGAAATTGCGTCGCTATGAAATACGAGTACTATGTGTTCTAAGACATTTCATTCTAAATCGAGTAACGTTTGTATGGAAACGACAGGATTTTCTTTTGGGATACGACAATCACATTTCCGATCCACTAATCCTTCTTTACTGCATCCCTCACTCCCAAACATTGACGAATTCACACGGAAATTGCTTCGCTATGAAATACGAGTACTTTGTGTTCTAAGACATTTCCTTCTAAATCGAGTAACGTTTCTATGGAAACGACAGGATTTTCTTTTCGGATACGACAATCTCATTTCCGATCCACTAATCCTTCTTTACTGCATCCCTCACTCCCAAACATTGAAGAATTCACACGGAAATTGCGTCGCTATGAAATGCGAGTACTATGTGTTCTAAGACATTTCCTTGTAAATCGAGTAATGTTTCTATGGAAACGACAGGAATTTCTTAAGGGATACGACAATCACATTTCCGATCCACTAATCCTTCTTTACTGCATCCCTCACTCCCACACATTGACGAATTCACAAGGAAATTGCGTCGCTTTGAAATACGAGTACTATGTGTTCTAAGACATTTCCTTCTAAATCGAGTAACGTTTCTATGGAAACGACAAGATTTTCTTTTGGGATACGACAATCACATTTCCGATCCACTAATCGTTCTTTACTGCATCCCTCACTCCCAAACATTGACGAATTCACACGGAAATTGCGTCGCTGTGAAATACGAGTACTATGTGTTCTAAGACATTTCCTTCTAAATCGAGTAACGTTTCTATGGAAACGACAGGATTTTCTTTTGGGATACGACAATCTCATTTCCGATCCACTAATCCTTCTTTACTGCATCCCGCACTCCCAAAAATTGACGAATTCACACGGAAATTGCGTCGCTACAAAATACGAGTATTATGTGTTCTAAGACATTTCCTTCTAAATCGAGTAACGTTTCTATGGAAACGACAGGATTTTCTTTTGGGTTACGACAATCACATTTCCGATCCACTAATTCTTCTTTACTGCATCCCTCACTCCCACATATTGACGAATTCACACGGAAATTGCGTCGCTATGAAATACGAGTACTATGTGTTCTGAGACATTTCCTTCTAAATCGAGTAACGTTTCTATGGAAACGACAGGATTTTCTTTTGGGATACGACAATCACATTTCCGATCCACTAATCCTTCATTACTGCATCCCTCACTCCCACACATTGACGAATTCACACGGAAATTCCGTTGCTACGAAATACGAGTATTATGTGTTTTAAGACATTTCCTTCTAAATCGAGTAACGCTTCTATGGAAACGACAGGATTTTCTTTTGGGATACGACGATCTCATTACCGATCCACTAATCCTTCTTTACTGCATCCCTCACTCCCACACATTGAAGAATTCACACGGAAATTGCGTCGCTATGAAATACGAGTACTATGTGTTCTAAGACATTTCCTTGTAAATCGAGTAACGTTTCTATGGAAACGACAGGATTTTCTTTTGGGATACGACAATCACATTTCCGATCCACTAATCCTTCTTTACTGCATCCCGCACTCCCACACATTGACGAATTCACACGGAAATTGCGTCGCAATGAAATACGAGTACTATGTGTTCTAAGACATTTCCTTCTAAATCGAGTAACGTTTCTATGGAAACGACAGGATTTTCTTTTGGGATACGACAATCTCATTTCCGATCCACTTATATTTCTTTACTGCATCCCTCACTCCCAAACATTGACGAATTCACACGGAAATTGCGTCGCTATGAAATACGAAAACTATGTGTTCTAACACATTTCCTTCTAAATCGAGTAACGTTTCTATGGAATCGACAGGATTTTCTTTTGGGATACGACAATCACATTTCCGATCCACTAATCTTTCTTTACTGCATCCCTCACTCCCACACATTGACGAATTCACACGGAAATTGCGTCGCTATGAAATACGAGTACTATGTGTTCTAAGACATTTCCTTCTAAATCGAGTAACGTTTCTATGGAAACCACAGGATTTTCTTTTGGGATACGACAATCACATTTCCGGTCCACTAATCTTTCTTTACTGCATCCCTCACTCCCACACATTGACGAATTCACACGGAAATTCCGTCGCTACGAAATACGAGTATTATGTGTTCTAAGACATTTCCTTCTAAATCGAGTAACGTTTCTATGGAAACGACAGGAATTTCTTTTGGGATACGACAATCTCATTTCCGATCCACTAATCCTTCTTTACTGCATCCCTCACTCCCAAACATTGACGAATTCACACGGAAATTGCGTCGCTATGAAATACGAGTACTATGTGTTCTAAGACATTTCATTCTAAATCGAGTAACGTTTGTATGGAAACGACAGGATTTTCTTTTGGGATACGACAATCACATTTCCGATCCACTAATCTTTCTTTACTGCATCCCTCACTCCCACACATTGACGAATTCACACGGAAATTGCGTCGCTATGAAATACGAGTACTATGTGTTCTAAGACATTTCCTTCTAAATCGATTAACGTTTCTATAGAAACGACAGGATTTTCTTTTGGGATACGACAATCACATTTCCGATCCACTAATCTTTCTTTACTGCATCCCTCACTCCCACACATTGACGAATTCACACGGAAATTGCGTCGCTATGAAATACGAGTACTATGTGTTCTAAGACATTTCCTTCTAAATCGAGTAACGTTTCTATGGAAACCACAGGATTTTCTTTTGGGATACGACAATCACATTTCCGGTCCACTAATCTTTCTTTACTGCATCCCTCACTCCCACACATTGACGAATTCACACGGAAATTCCGTCGCTACGAAATACGAGTATTATGTGTTCTAAGACATTTCCTTCTAAATCGAGTAACGTTTCTATGGAAACGACAGGAATTTCTTTTGGGATACGACAATCTCATTTCCGATCCACTAATCCTTCTTTACTGCATCCCTCACTCCCAAACATTGACGAATTCACACGGAAATTGCGTCGCTATGAAATACGAGTACTATGTGTTCTAAGACATTTCATTCTAAATCGAGTAACGTTTGTATGGAAACGACAGGATTTTCTTTTGGGATACGACAATCACATTTCCGATCCACTAATCCTTCTTTACTGCATCCCTCACTCCCAAACATTGACGAATTCACACGGAAATTGCTTCGCTATGAAATACGAGTACTTTGTGTTCTAAGACATTTCCTTCTAAATCGAGTAACGTTTCTATGGAAACGACAGGATTTTCTTTTCGGATACGACAATCTCATTTCCGATCCACTAATCCTTCTTTACTGCATCCCTCACTCCCAAACATTGAAGAATTCACACGGAAATTGCGTCGCTATGAAATGCGAGTACTATGTGTTCTAAGACATTTCCTTGTAAATCGAGTAATGTTTCTATGGAAACGACAGGAATTTCTTAAGGGATACGACAATCACATTTCCGATCCACTAATCCTTCTTTACTGCATCCCTCACTCCCACACATTGACGAATTCACAAGGAAATTGCGTCGCTTTGAAATACGAGTACTATGTGTTCTAAGACATTTCCTTCTAAATCGATTAACGTTTCTATGGAAACGACAGGATTTTCTTTTGGGATACGACAGTCACATTTCCGATCCACTAATCCTTCTTTACTGCATCCCTCACTCCCACACGTTGACGAATTCACACGGAAATTGCGTCGCTATGAAATACGAGTACTATGTGTTCTAAGACATTTCCTTCTAAATCGAGTAAAGTTTCTATGGAAACGACAGGATTTTCTTTTCGGATACGACAATCACATTTCCGATCCACTAATCCTTCTTTACTGCATCCCTCACTCCCAGACATTGACGAATTCACACGGAAATTCCGTCGCTACGAAACACGAGTATTATGTGTTCTAAGACATTTCCTTCTAAATCGAGTAACGTTTCTTTGGAAACGACAGGATTTTCTTTTGGGATACGACAATCACATTTCCGATCCACTAATCCTTCTTTACTGCATCCCTCACTCCCAAACATTGACGAATTCACACGGAAATTCCGTCTCTATGAAATGCGAGTACTATGTGTTCTAAGACATTTCCTTCTAAATCGAGTAACGTTTCTATGGAAACGACAGAATATTCTTTTGGGATACGACAATCACATTTCCGATCCACTAATCCTTCTTTACTGCATCCCTCACTCCCAAACATTGACGAATTCACACGGAAATTGCTTCGCCATGAAATACGAGTACTTTGTGTTCTAAGACATTTCCTTCTAAATCGAGTAACGTTTCTATGGAAACGACAGGATTTTCTTTTGGGATACGACAATCTCATTTCCGATCCACTAATCCTTCTTTACTGCATCCCTCACTCCCAAACATTGAAGAATTCACACGGAAATTGCGTCGCTATGAAATACGAGTACTATGTGTTCTAAGACATTTCCTTGTAAATCGAGTAACGTTTCTATGGAAACGACAGGATTTTCTTTTGGGATACGACAATCACATTTCCGATCCACTAATCCTTCTTTACTGCATCCCTCACTCCCACACATTGACGAATTCACACGGAAATTGCGTCCCTATGAAATACGAGTACTAATTGTTCTAGGACATTTCCTTCTAAATCGAGTAACGTTTCTATGGAAACGACAGGATTTTCTTTTGGCATACGACAATCACATTTCCGATCCACTAATCCTTCTTTACTGCATCCCTCACCCCCACACATTGACGAATTCACACGGAAATTCCGTTGCTACGAAATACGAGTATTATGTGTTCTAAGACATTTCCTTCTAAATCGAGTAACGCTTCTATGGAAACGACAGAATTTTCTTTTGGGATACGACAATCTCATTACAGATCCACTAATCCTTCTTTACTGCATCCCTAACTCCCACACATTGAAGAATTCACACGGAAATCTCGTCGCTATGAAATACGAGTACTATGTGTTCTAAGACATTTCCTTGTAAATCGTGTAACGTTTCTATGGAAACGACAGGATTTTCTTTTGGGATACGACAATCACATTTCCGATCCACTAATCCTTATTTACTGCATCCCTCACTCCCACACATTGACGAATTCACACGGAAATTGCGTCGTTATGAAATACGAGTACTATGTGTTCTAAGACATTTCCTTCTAAATCGCGTAACGTTTCTATGGAAACGACAGGATTTTCTTTTGGGATACGACAATCTCATTTCCGATCCACTAATCCTTCTTTACTGCATCCCTCACTCCCACACATTGACGAATTCACACGGAAATTGCGTAGCTATGAAATACGAGTACTATGTGTTCTAAGACATTTCCTTCTAAATCGAGTAACGTTTCTATGGAAACGACAGGATTTTCTTTTGGGATACGACAATCACATTTCCGATCCACTAATCCTTCTTTACTGCATCCCTCACTCCCACACATTGACGAATTCACACGGAAATTGTGTCGGTATGAAATACGAGTACTATGTGTTCTAAGACATTTCCTTCTAAATCGTGTAACGTTTCTATTGAAACGACAGGATTTTCTTTTGGGATGCGACAATCACATTTCCGATCCACTAATCCTTCTTTACTGCATCCCTCACTCCCACACATTGACGAATTCACACGGAAATTCCGTCGCTATGAAATACGAGTACTATGTGTTCTAAGACATTTCCATCTAAATCGAGTAACGTTTCTATGGAAACGAAAGGATTTTCTTATGGGATACGACAATCACATTTCCGAACCACTAATCCTTCTTTACTGCATCCCTCACTCCCACACATTGACGAATTCACACGGAAATTCCTTCGCTACGAAATACGAGTATTATGTGTTCTAAGACATTTCCTTCTAAATCGAGTAACGTTTCTATGGAAACGACAGGATTTTCTTTTGGGATACGACAATCTCATTTCCGATCCACTAATCCTTCTTTACTGCATCCCTCACTCCCACACATTGACGAATTCACACGGAAATTGCGTCGCTATGAAATACGAGTAATATCTGTTCTAAGACATTTCGTTGTAAATCGAGTAACGTTTCCATGGAAACGACAGGATTTTCTTTTGGGATGCGACAATCACATTCCGATCCACTAATCCTTCTTTACTGCATCCCTCACTCCCAAACATTGACGAATTCACACGGAAATTGCGTCGCTATGAAATACGAGTACTATGTGTTCTAAGACATTTCCATCTAAATCGAGTAACGTTTCTATGGAAACGAAAGGATTTTCTTATGGGATACGACAATCACATTTCCGAACCACTAATCCTTCTTTACTGCATCCCTCACTCCCACACATTGACGAATTCACACGGAAATTCCTTCGCTACGAAATACGAGTATTATGTGTTCTAAGACATTTCCTTCTAAATCGAGTAACGTTCCTATGGAAACGACAGGATTTTCTTTTGGGATACGACAATCTCATTTCCGATCCACTAATCCTTCTTTACTGCATCCCTCACTCCCACACATTGACGAATTCACACGGAAATTGCGTCGCTATGAAATACGAGTAATATCTGTTCTAAGACATTTCGTTGTAAATCGAGTAACGTTTCTATGCAAACGACAAGATTTTCTTTTGGGATACGACAATCACATTCCGATCCACTAATCCTTCTTTACTGCATCCCTCACTCCCAAACATTGACGAATTCACACGGAAATTGCGTCGCTATGAAATACGAGTACTATGTGTTCTAAGACATTTCCTTCTAAATCGAGTAACGTTTCCATGGAAACGACAGGATTTTCTTTTGGGATGCGACAATCACATTTCCGATCCACTAATCCTTCTTTACTGCATCCCTCACTCCCAAACATTGACGAATTCACATGGAAATTGCGTCGCTATGAAATACGAGTACTATGTGTTCTAAGACATTTCCTTCTAAATCGAGTAACGTTTCTATGGAAACGACAGGATTTTCTTTTGGGATACGACAATCTCATTTCCGATCCACTAATCCTTCTTTACTGCATCCATCACTCCCACACATTGACGAATTCACACGGAAATTCCGTCGCTACGAAATACGAGTATTATGTGTTCTAAGACATTTCCTTCTAAATCGAGTAACGTTTCTATGGAAACGACAGGATTTTCTTTTGGGATACGACAATCTCATTTCCGATCCACTAATCCTTCTTTACTGCATCCCTCACTCCCACACATTGAAGAATTCACACGGAAATTGCGTCGCTATGAAATACGAGTAATATCTGTTCTAAGACATTTCCTTGTAAATCGTGTAACGTTTCTATGGAAACGACAGGATTTTCTTTTGGTATACGACAATCACATTTCCGATCCACTAATCCTTATTTACTGCATCCCTCACTCCCACACATTGACGAATTCACACGGAAATTGCGTCGTTATGAAATACGAGTACTATGTGTTCTAAGACATTTCCTTCTAAATCGCGTAACGTTTCTATGGAAACGACAGGATTTTCTTTTGGGATACGACAATCTCATTTCCGATCCACTAATCCTTCTTTACTGCATCCCTCACTCCCACACATTGACGAATTCACACGGAAATTGCGTAGCTATGAAATACGAGTACTATGTGTTCTAAGACATTTCCTTCTAAATCGAGTAACGTTTCTATGGAAACGACAGGATTTTCTTTTGGGATACGACAATCACATTTCCGATCCACTAATCCTTCTTTACTGCATCCCTCACTCCCACACATTGACGAATTCACACGGAAATTGTGTCGGTATGAAATACGAGTACTATGTGTTCTAAGACATTTCCTTCTAAATCGAGTAACGTTTCTATTGAAACGACAGGATTTTCTTTTGGGATGCGACAATCACATTTCCGATCCACTAATCCTTCTTTACTGCATCCCTCACTCCCAAACATTGACGAATTCACATGGAAATTGCGTCGCTATGAAATACGAGTACTATGTGTTCTAAGACATTTCCTTCTAAATCGAGTAACGTTTCTATGGAAACGACAGGATTTTCTTTTGGGATACGACAATCTCATTTCCGATCAACTAATCCTTCTTTACTGCATCCATCACTCCCACACATTGACGAATTCACACGGAAATTCCGTCGCTACGAAATACGAGTATTATGTGTTCTAAGACATTTCCTTCTAAATCGAGTAACGTTTCTATGGAAACGACAGGATTTTCTTTTGGGATACGACAATCTCATTTCCGATCCACTAATCCTTCTTTACTGCATCCCTCACTCCCACACATTGAAGAATTCACACGGAAATTGCGTCGCTATGAAATACGAGTAATATCTGTTCTAAGACATTTCGTTGTAAATCGAGTAACGTTTCTATGCAAACGACAAGATTTTCTTTTGGGATACGACAATCACATTCCGATCCACTAATCCTTCTTTACTGCATCCCTCACTCCCAAACATTGACGAATTCACACGGAAATTGCGTCGCTATGAAATACGAGTACTATGTGTTCTAAGACATTTCCTTCTAAATCGAGTAACGTTTCCATGGAAACGACAGGATTTTCTTTTGGTATACGACAATCACATTTCCGATCCACTAATCCTTCCTTACTGCATCCCACACTCCCAAACATTGACGAATTCACACGGAAATTGCTTCGCTATGAAATACGAGTACTTTGTGTTCTAAGACATTTCCTTCTAAATCGAGTAACGTTTCTATGGAAATGACAGGATTTTCTTTTGGTATACGACAATCTCATTTCCGATCCACTAATCCTTCTTTACTGCATCCCTCACTCCCAAACATTGACGAATTCACACGGAAATTGCGTCGCTATGAAATACGAGTACTATGTGTTCTAAGACATTTCCATCTAAATCGAGTAACGTTTCTATGGAAACGAAAGGATTTTCTTATGGGATACGACAATCACATTTCCGAACCACTAATCCTTCTTTACTGCATCCCTCACTCCCACACATTGACGAATTCACACGGAAATTCCTTCGCTACGAAATACGAGTATTATGTGTTCTAAGACATTTCCTTCTAAATCGAGTAACGTTTCTATGGAAACGACAGGATTTTCTTTTGGGATACGACAATCTCATTTCCGATCCACTAATCCTTCTTTACTGCATCCCTCACTCCCACACATTGACGAATTCACACGGAAATTGCGTCGCTATGAAATACGAGTACTATGTGTTCTAAGACATTTCCTTCTAAATCGAGTAACGTTTCTATGGAAACGACATGATTTTCTTTTGGGATACGACAATCTCATTTCCGATCCACTAATCCTTCTTTACTGCATCCCTCACTCCCAAACATTGACGAATTCACACGGAAATTGCGTCGCTATGAAATACGAGTACTATGTGTTCTAAGACATTTCCTTCTAAATCGAGTAACGTTTCTATGGAAACGACAGGATTTTCTTTTGGGATACGACAATCACATTTCCGATCCACTAATCCTTCTTTACTGCATCCCTCACTCCCACACATTGACGAATTCACAAGGAAATTCCGTCGCTACGAAATACGAGTATTATGTGTTCTAAGACATTTCCTTCTAAATCGAATAACGTTTCTATGGAAACGACAGGATTTTCTTTTGGGATACGACAATCTCATTTCCGATCCACTAATCCTTCTTTACAGCATCCCTCACTCCCAAACATTGACGAATTCACACGGAAATTGCGTCGCTATGAAATACGAGTACTATATGTTCTAAGACATTTCCTTCTAAATCGAGTAACGTTTCTATGGAAACAACAGGATTTCCTTTTGGGATACGACAATCACATTTCCGATCCACTAATCCTTCTTTACTGCATCCCTCACTCCCAAAAGTTGACGAATTCACACGGAAATTGCTTCGCTATGAAATACGAGTACTATGTGTTATAAGACATTTCCTTCTAAATCGAGTAACGTTTCTATGGAAACGACAGGATTTACTTTTGGGATACGACAATCTCATTTCCGATCCACTAATCCTTCTTTACTGCATCCCTCACTCCCAAACATTGAAGAATTCACACGGAAATTGCGTCGCTATGAAATACGAGTACTATGTGTTCTAAGACATTTCCTTCTAAATCGAGTAACGTTTCTATGGAAACGACAGGATTTTCTTTTGGGATACGACAATCACATTTCCGATCCACTAATCCTTCTTTACTGCATCCCTCACTCCCACACATTGAAGAATTCACACGGAAATTGCGTCGCTATGAAATACGAGTACTATGTGTTCTAAGACATTTCCTTGTGAATCGAGTAACGTTTCTATGGAAACGACAGGATTTTCTTTTGGGATACGACAATCACGTTTCCGATCCACTAATCCTTCTTTACTGCATCCCTCACTCCCACACATTGACGAATTCACACGGAAATTGCGTCGCTATGAAATACGAGTACTGTGTGTTCTAAGACATTTCCTTCTAAATCGAGTAACGTTTCTATGGAAACGACAGGATTTTCTTTTGGGATACGACAATCTCATTTCGCGATCCATTAATCCTTCTTTACTGCATCCCTCACTCTCAAACACTGACGAATTCACACGGAAATTGCGTTGCTATGAAATACGAGTACTATGTGTTCTAAGACATTTCCTTCAAAATCGAGTAACGTTTCTATGGAAACGACAGGATTTTCTTTTGGGATACGACAATCACATTTCCGATCCACTAATCCTTCTTTACTGCATCCCTCACTCCCACACATTGACGAATTCACACGGAAATTGTGTCGGTATGAAATACGAGTACTATGTGTTCTAAGACATTTCCTTGTAAATCGAGTAACGTTTCTATGGAAACAACAGGATTATCTTCTGGGATACGACAATCTCATTTCCGATCCACTAATCCTTCTTTACTGCATCCCTCACTCCCACACATTGACGAATTCACACGGTTATTGCGTCGCTATGAAATACGAGTACTATGTGTTCTAAGACATTTCCTTCTAAATCGAGTAACGTTTCTATTGAAACGACAGGATTTTCTTTTGGGATACGACAATCACATTTCCGATCCACTAATCCTTCTTTACTGCATCCCTCACTCCCACACATTGACGAATTCACACGGAAATTGCGTCGGTATGAAATACGAGTACTATGTGTTCTAAGACATTTCCTTCTAAATCGAGTAACGTTTCTATGGAAACGACAGCATTTTCTTTTGGGATACGACAATCTCATTTCCGATCCACTAATCCTTCTTTACTGCATCCCTCACTCCCACACATTGACGAATTCACACGGAAATTCCGTCGCTACGAAATACGAGTATTATGTGTTCTAAGACATTTCCTTCTAAATCGAGTAACGTTTCTATGGAAACGACAGGATTTTCTTTTGGGATACGACAATCTCATTTCCGATCCACTAATCCTTCTTTACTGCATCCCTCACTCCCACACATTGAAGAATTCACACGGAAATTGCGTCGCTATGAAATACGAGTAATATCTGTTCTAAGACATTTCCTTGTAAATCGAGTAACGTTTCTATGGAAACGACAGGATTTTCTTTTGGTATACGACAATCACATTTCCGATCCACTAATCCTTCTTTTCTGCATCCCTCACTCCCACACATTGACGAATTCACACGGAAATTGCTTCGCTATGAAATACGAGTACTATGTGTTCTAAGACATTTCCTTCTAAATCGAGTAACGTTTCTATGGAAACGACAGGATTTTCTTTTGGGATACGACAATCTCATTTCCGATCCACTAATCCTTCTTTACTGCATCCCTCACTCCCAAACATTGACGAATTCACACGGAAATTGCGTCGCTATGAAATACGAGTACTATGTGTTCTAAGACATTTCCTTCTAAATCGAGTAACGTTTCTATGGAAACGACAGGATTTTCTTTTTTTTTATACGACAATCACATTTCCGATCCACTAATCCTTCTTTACTGCATCGCTCACTCCCAAACATTGACGAATTCACACGGAAATTGCTTCGCTGTGAAATACGAGTCCTTTGTGTTCTAAGACATTTCCTTCTAAATCGAGTAACGTTTCTATGGAAACGACAGGATTTTCTTTTGGGATACGACAATCACATTTCCGATCCAGTAATCCTTCTTTACTGCATCCCTCACTCCCACACATTGACGAATTCACACGGAAATTGCGTCGCTATGAAATACGAGTACTATGTGTTCTAAGACATTTCCTTCTAAATCGAGTAACGTTTCTATGGAAACGACAGGATTTTCTTTTGGGATACGACAATCACAATTCCGATCCACTAATCCTTCGTTACTGCATCCCTCACTCCCACACATTGACGAACTCACACGGAAATTCCGTCGCTACGAAATACGAGTATTATGTGTTCTAAGACATTTCCTTCTAAATCGAGTAACGTTTCTATGGAAACGACAGGATTTTCTTTTGGGATACGACAATCTCATTACCGATCCACTAATCCTTCTTTACTGCATCCCTCACTCCCACACATTGAAGAATTCAAACGGAAATTGCGTCGCTATGAAATACGAGTACTATGTGTTCTAAGACATTTCCTTGTAAATCGAGTAACGTTTCTATGAAAACGAGCGGATTTTCTTTTGTGATACGACAATCACATTTCCGATACACTAACCCTTCTTTACTGCATCCCTCACTCCCACACACTGACGAATTCACACGGAAATTGCATCGCTATGAAATACGAGTACTATGTGTTCTAAGACATTTCCTTCTAAATCGAGTAACGTTTCTATGGAAACGACATGATTTTCTTTTGGGATACGACAATCTCATTTCCGATCCACTAATCCTTCTTTACTGCATCCCTCACTCCCACACATTGACGAATTCACAAGGAAATTCCGTCGCTACGAAATACGAGTATTATGTGTTCTAAGACATTTCCTTCTAAATCGAATAACGTTTCTATGGAAACGACAGGATTTTCTTTTGGGATACGACAATCTCATTTCCGATCCACTAATCCTTCTTTACTGCATCCCTCACTCCCACACATTGACGAATTCACACGGAAATTGCGTCGCTATGAAATACGAGTACTGTGTGTTCTAAGACATTTCCTTCTAAATCGAGTAACGTTTCTATGGAAACGACAGGATTTTCTTTTCTGATACGACAATCTCATTTCGCGATCCATTAATCCTTCTTTACTGCATCCCTCACTCTCAAACACTGACGAATTCACACGGAAATTGCGTTGCTATGAAATACGAGTACTATGTGTTCTAAGACATTTCCTTCAAAATCGAGTAACGTTTCTATGGAAACGACAGGATTTTCTTTTGGGATACGACAATCACATTTCCGATCCACTAATCCTTCTTTACTGCATCCCTCACTCCCACACATTGACGAAATCACACGGAAATTGTGTCGGTATGAAATACGAGTACTATGTGTTCTAAGACATTTCCTTGTAAATCGAGTAACGTTTCTATGGAAACAACAGGATTATCTTCTGGGATACGACAATCTCATTTCCGATCCACTAATCCTTCTTTACTGCATCCCTCACTCCCACACATTGACGAATTCACACGGTTATTGCGTCGCTATGAAATACGAGTACTATGTGTTCTAAGACATTTCCTTCTAAATCGAGTAACGTTTCTATTGAAACGACAGGATTTTCTTTTGGGATACGACAATCACATTTCCGATCCACTAATCCTTCTTTACTGCATCCCTCACTCCCACACATTGACGAATTCACACGGAAATTGCGTCGGTATGAAATACGAGTACTATGTGTTCTAAGACATTTCCTTCTAAATCGAGTAACGTTTCTATGGAAACGACAGCATTTTCTTTTGGGATACGACAATCTCATTTCCGATCCACTAATCCTTCTTTACTGCATCCCTCACTCCCACACATTGACGAATTCACACGGAAATTCCGTCGCTACGAAATACGAGTATTATGTGTTCTAAGACATTTCCTTCTAAATCGAGTAACGTTTCTATGGAAACGACAGGATTTTCTTTTGGGATACGACAATCTCATTTCCGATCCACTAATCCTTCTTTACTGCATCCCTCACTCCCACACATTGAAGAATTCACACGGAAATTGCGTCGCTATGAAATACGAGTAATATCTGTTCTAAGACATTTCCTTGTAAATCGAGTAACGTTTCTATGGAAACGACAGGATTTTCTTTTGGTATACGACAATCACATTTCCGATCCACTAATCCTTCTTTTCTGCATCCCTCACTCCCACACATTGACGAATTCACACGGAAATTGCTTCGCTATGAAATACGAGTACTATGTGTTCTAAGACATTTCCTTCTAAATCGAGTAACGTTTCTATGGAAACGACAGGATTTTCTTTTGGGATACGACAATCTCATTTCCGATCCACTAATCCTTCTTTACTGCATCCCTCACTCCCAAACATTGACGAATTCACACGGAAATTGCGTCGCTATGAAATACGAGTACTATGTGTTCTAAGACATTTCCTTCTAAATCGAGTAACGTTTCTATGGAAACGACAGGATTTTCTTTTGGTATACGACAATCACATTTCCGATCCACTAATCCTTCTTTACTGCATCGCTCACTCCCAAACATTGACGAATTCACACGGAAATTGCTTCGCTGTGAAATACGAGTCCTTTGTGTTCTAAGACATTTCCTTCTAAATCGAGTAACGTTTCTATGGAAACGACAGGATTTTCTTTTGGGATACGACAATCACATTTCCGATCCAGTAATCCTTCTTTACTGCATCCCTCACTCCCACACATTGACGAATTCACACGGAAATTGCGTCGCTATGAAATACGAGTACTATGTGTTCTAAGACATTTCCTTCTAAATCGAGTAACGTTTCTATGGAAACGACAGGATTTTCTTTTGGGATACGACAATCACAATTCCGATCCACTAATCCTTCGTTACTGCATCCCTCACTCCCACACATTGACGAACTCACACGGAAATTCCGTCGCTACGAAATACGAGTATTATGTGTTCTAAGACATTTCCTTCTAAATCGAGTAACGTTTCTATGGAAACGACAGGATTTTCTTTTGGGATACGACAATCTCATTACCGATCCACTAATCCTTCTTTACTGCATCCCTCACTCCCACACATTGAAGAATTCAAACGGAAATTGCGTCGCTATGAAATACGAGTACTATGTGTTCTAAGACATTTCCTTGTAAATCGAGTAACGTTTCTATGAAAACGAGCGGATTTTCTTTTGTGATACGACAATCACATTTCCGATACACTAATCCTTCTTTACTGCATCCCTCACTCCCACACACTGACGAATTCACACGGAAATTGCATCGCTATGAAATACGAGTACTATGTGTTCTAAGACATTTCCTTCTAAATCGAGTAACGTTTCTATGGAAACGACATGATTTTCTTTTGGGATACGACAATCTCATTTCCGATCCACTAATCCTTCTTTACTGCATCCCTCACTCCCACACATTGACGAATTCACAAGGAAATTCCGTCGCTACGAAATACGAGTATTATGTGTTCTAAGACATTTCCTTCTAAATCGAATAACGTTTCTATGGAAACGACAGGATTTTCTTTTGGGATACGACAATCTCATTTCCGATCCACTAATCCTTCTTTACTGCATCCCTCACTCCCAAACATTGACGAATTCACACGGAAATTGCGTCGCTATGAAATACGAGTACTATATGTTCTAAGACATTTCCTTCTAAATCGAGTAACGTTTCTATGGAAACAACAGGATTTCCTTTTGGGATACGACAATCACATTTCCGATCCACTAATCCTTCTTTACTGCATCCCTCACTCCCAAAAGTTGACGAATTCACACGGAAATTGCTTCGCTATGAAATACGAGTACTTTGTGTTCTAAGACATTTCCTTCTAAATCGAGTAACGTTTCTATGGAAACGACAGGATTTACTTTTGGGATACGACAATCTCATTTCCGATCCACTAATCCTTCTTTACTGCATCCCTCACTCCCAAACATTGAAGAATTCACACGGAAATTGCGTCGCTATGAAATACGAGTACTATGTGTTCTAAGACATTTCCTTCTAAATCGAGTAACGTTTCTATGGAAACGACAGGATTTTCTTTTGGGATACGACAATCACATTTCCGATCCACTAATCCTTCTTTACTGCATCCCTCACTCCCACACATTGACGAATTCACACGGAAATTCCGTCGCTACGATATACGAGTATTATGTGTTCTAAGACATTTCCTTCTAAATCGAGTAACGCTTCTATGGAAACGACAGGATTTTCTTTTGGGATACGACAATCTCATTACCGATCCACTAATCCTTCTTTACTGCATCCCTCACTCCCACACATTGAAGAATTCACACGGAAATTGCGTCGCTATGAAATACGAGTAATATCTGTTCTAAGACATTTCCTTGTAAATCGAGTAACGTTTCTATGGAAACGACAGGATTTTCTTTTGGTATACGACAATCACATTTCCGATCCACTAATCCTTCTTTTCTGCATCCCTCACTCCCACACATTGACGAATTCACACGGAAATTGCTTCGCTATGAAATACGAGTACTATGTGTTCTATGACATTTCCTTCTTAATCGAGTAACGTTTCTATGGAAACGACAGGATTTTCTTTTGGGATACGACAATCTCATTTCCGATCAACTAATCCTTCTTTACTGCATCCCTCACTCCCAAACATTGACGAATTCACACGGAAATTGCGTCGCTATGAAATACGAGTACTATGTGCTCTAAGACATTTCCTTCTAAATCGAGTAACGTTTCTATGGAAACGACAGGATTTTCTTTTGGAATACGACAATCACATTTCCGATCCAGTAATCCTTCTTTACTGCATCCCTCACTCCCACACATTGACGAATTCACACGGAAATTGCGTCGCTATGAAATACGAGTACTATGTGTTCTAAGACATTTCCTTCTAGATCGAGTAACGTTTCTATGGAAACGACAGGATTTTCTTTTGGGATACGACAATCACATTTCCGATCCACTAATCCTTCGTTACTGCATCCCTCACTCCCACATATTGACGAATTCACACGGAAATTGCGTCGCTATAAAATACGAGTACTATGTGTTCTAAGACATTTCCTTCTAAATCGAGTAACGTTTCTATGGAAACGACAGGATTTTCTTTTGGGATACGACAATCACATTTCCGATCCACTAATCCTTCTTTACTGCATCCCTCACTCCCACACATTGACGAATTCACACGGAAATTCCGTCGCTACGAAATACGAGTATTATGTGTTCTAAGACATTTCCTTCTAAATCGAGTAACGTTTCTATGGAAACGACAGGATTTTCTTTTGGGATACGACTATCTCATTTCCGACCCACTAATCCTTCTTTCCTGCATCCCACACTCCCAAACATTGACGAATTCACACGGAAATTGCGTCGCTATGAAATACGAGTACTATGTGTTCTAAGACATTTCCTTCTAAATCGAGTAACGTTTCTATGGAAACGACAGGATTTTCTTTTCGGATACGACAATCACATTTCCGATCCACCAATCCTTCTTTACTGCATCCCTCACTCCCAAACATTGACGAATTCACACGGAAATTGCTTCGCAATGAAATACGAGTAGTTTGTGTTCTAAGACATTTCCTTCTAAATCGAGTAACGTTACTATGGTAACGACAGGATTTTCTTTTGGGATACGACAATCTCATTTCCGATCCACTAATCCTTCTTTACTGCATCCCTCACACCCAAACATTGAAGAATTCACACGGAAATTGCGTCGCTATGAAATACGAGTACTATGTGTTCTAAGACATTTCCTTGTAAATCGAGTAACGTTTCTATGGAAACGACAGGAATTTCTTTTGAGATACGACAATCACATTTCCAATCCACTAATCCTTCTTTACTGCATCCCTCACTCCCACACATTGACGAATTCACACGGAAAATGCGTCGCTATGAAATACGAGTACTATGTGTTCTAAGACATTTCCTTCTAAATCGAGTAACCTTTCTATGGAAACGACAGGATTTTCTTTTGGGATACGACAATCACATTTACGATCCACTAATCCTTCTTTACTGCATCCCTCACTCCCACACATTGACGAACTCACACGGAAATTCCGTCGCTACGAAATACGGGTATTATGTGTTCTAAGACATTTCCTTCTAAATCGAGTAACGCTTCTATGGAAACGACAGGATTTTCTTTTGGGATACGACAATCTCATTACCGATCCACTAATCCTTCTTTACTGCATCCCTCACTCCCACACATTGAAGAATTCAAACGGAAATTGCGTCGCTATGAAATACGAGTACTATGTGTTCTAAGACATTTCCTTGTAAATCGAGTAACGTTTCTATGGAAACGACAGGATTTTCTTTTGTGATACGACAATCACATTTCCGATCCACTAATCCTTCTTTACTGCATCCCTCACTCCCACACATTGACGAATTCACACGGAAATTGCGTCGCTATGAAATACGAGTACTATGTGTTCTAAGACATTTCCTTCTAAATCGAGTAACGTTTCTATGGAAACGACATGATTTTCATTTGGGATACGACAATCTCATTTCCGATCCACTAATCCTTCTTTACTGCATCCCTCACTCCCACACATTGACGAATTCACAAGGAAATTCCGTCGCTACGAAATACGAGTATTATGTGTTCTAAGACATTTCCTTCTAAATCGAATAACGTTTCTATGGAAACGACAGGATTTTCTTTTGGGATACGACAATCTCATTTCCGATCCACTAATCCTTCTTTACTGCATCCCTCACTCCCAAACATTGACGAATTCACACGGAAATTGCGTCGCTATGAAATACGAGTACTATATGTTCTAAGACATTTCCTTCTAAATCGAGTAACGTTTCTATGGAAACAACAGGATTTCCTTTTGGGATACGACAATCACATTTCCGATCCACTAATCCTTCTTTACTGCATCCCTCACTCCCAAAAGTTGACGAATTCACACGGAAATTGCTTCGCTATGAAATACGAGTACTTTGTGTTCTAAGACATTTCCTTCTAAATCGAGTAACTTTTTTATGGAAACGACAGGATTTACTTTTGTGATATGACAATCTCATTTCCGATCCACTAATCCTTCTTTACTGCATCCCTCACTCCCAAACATTGACAAATTCACACGGAAATTGCGTCGCTATGAAATACGAGTACTATGTGTTCTAAGACATTTCCTTCTAAATCGAGTAACGTTTCTATGGAAACGACAGGATTTTCTTTTGGGATACGACAATCACATTTCCGATCCACTAATCCTTCTTTACTGCATCCCTCACTCCCACACATTGACGAATTCACACGGAAATTCCGTCGCTACGATATACGAGTATTATGTGTTCTAAGACATTTCCTTCTAAATCGAGTTACGCTTCTATGGAAACGACAGGATTTTCTTTTGGGATACGACAATCTCATTACCGATCCACTAATCCTTCTTTACTGCATCCCTCACTCCCACACATTGAAGAATTCACACGGAAATTGCGTCGCTATGAAATACGAGTACTATGTGTTCTAAGACATTTCCTTGTGAATCGAGTAACGTTTCTATGGAAACGACAGGATTTTCTTTTGGGATACGACAATCACGTTTCCGATCCACTAATCCTTCTTTACTGCATCCCACACTCCCACACATTGACGAATTCACACGGAAATTGCGTCGCTATGAAATACGAGTACTGTGTGTTCTAAGACATTTCCTTCTAAATCGAGTAACGTTTCTATGGAAACGACAGGATTTTCTTTTGGGATACGACAATCTCATTTCGCGATCCACTAATCCTTCTTTACTGCATCCCTCACTCTCAAACATTGACGAATTCACACGGAAATTGCGTTGCTATGAAATACGAGTACTATGTGTTCTAAGACATTTCCTTCAAAATCGAGTAACGTTTCTATGGAAACGACAGGATTTTCTTTTGGGATACGACAATCACATTTCCGATCCACTAATCCTTCTTTACTGCATCCCTCACTCCCACACATTGACGAATTCACACGGAAATTGTGTCGGTATGAAATACGAGTACTATGTGTTCTACGACATTTCCTTGTAAATCGAGTAACGTTTCTATGGAAACAACAGGATTATCTTTTGGGATACGACAATCTCATTTCCGATCCACTAATCCTTCTTTACTGCATCCCTCACTCCCACACATTGACGAATTCACACGGTTATTGCGTCGCTATGAAATACGAGTACTATGTGTTCTAAGACATTTCCTTCTAAATCGAGTAACGTTTCTATTGAAACGACAGGATTTTCTTTTGGGATACGACAATCACATTTCCGATCCACTAATGGTTCTTTTGGCTCTAGGCACTATGGGACTTAACATCGGAGGTCATCAGTCCCCTAGACTTAGAACTACTTAAACCTAAGGACATCACACACATCCATGCCCGAGGCAGGATTCGAACCTGCGACCGCAGCAGCCGCGTGGTTCCAGACTGAAGCGCCTAGAACCGCTCGGCTACCGAGGCCGGCCCGATCCACTAATCCTTCTTTACTGCATCCCTCACTCCCACACATTGACGAATTCACACGGAAATTGCGTCGGTATGAAATACGAGTACTATGTGTTCTAAGACATTTCCTTCTAAATCGAGTAACGTTTCTATGGAAACGACAGCATTTTCTTTTGGGATACGACAATCTCATTTCCGATCCACTAATCCTTCTTTACTGCATCCCTCACTCCCACACATTGACGAATTCACACGGAAATTGCTTCGCTATGAAATACGAGTACTATGTGTTCTATGACATTTCCTTCTAAATCGAGTAACGTTTCTATGGAAACGACAGGATTTTCTTTTGGGATACGACAATCACATTTCCGATCCACTAATCCTTCGTTACTGCATCCCTCACTCCCACATATTGACGAATTCACACGGAAATTGCGTCGCTATAAAATACGAGTACTATGTGTTCTAAGACATTTCCTTCTAAATCGAGTAACGTTTCTATGGAAACGACAGGATTTTCTTTTGGGATACGACAATCACATTTCCGATCCACTAATCCTTCTTTACTGCATCCCTCACTCCCACACATTGACGAATTCACACGGAAATTCCGTCGCTACGAAATACGAGTATTATGTGTTCTAAGACATTTCCTTCTAAATCGAGTAACGTTTCTATGGAAACGACAGGATTTTCTTTTGGGATACGACTATCTCATTTCCGATCCACTAATCCTTCTTTCCTGCATCCCACACTCCCAAACATTGACGAATTCACACGGAAATTGCGTCGCTATGAAATACGAGTACTATGTGTTCTAAGACATTTCCTTCTAAATCGAGTAACGTTTCTATGGAAACGACAGGATTTTCTTTTCGGATACGACAATCACATTTCCGATCCACTAATCCTTCTTTACTGCATCCCTCACTCCCAAACATTGACGAATTCACACGGAAATTGCTTCGCAATGAAATACGAGTAGTTTGTGTTCTAAGACATTTCCTTCTAAATCGAGTAACGTTACTATGGTAACGACAGGATTTTCTTTTGGGATACGACAATCTCATTTCCGATCCACTAATCCTTCTTTACTGCATCCCTCACTCCCAAACATTGAAGAATTCACACGGAAATTGCGTCGCTATGAAATACGAGTACTATGTGTTCTAAGACATTTCCTTGTAAATCGAGTAACCTTTCTATGGAAACGACAGGATTTTCTTTTGGGATACGACAATCACATTTACGATCCACTAATCCTTCTTTACTGCATCCCTCACTCCCACACATTGACGAACTCACACGGAAATTCCGTCGCTACGAAATACGGGTATTATGTGTTCTAAGACATTTCCTTCTAAATCGAGTAACGCTTCTATGGAAACGACAGGATTTTCTTTTGGGATACGACAATCTCATTACCGATCCACTAATCCTTCTTTACTGCATCCCTCACTCCCACACATTGAAGAATTCAAACGGAAATTGCGTCGCTATGAAATACGAGTACTATGTGTTCTAAGACATTTCCTTGTAAATCGAGTAACGTTTCTATGGAAACGACAGGATTTTCTTTTGTGATACGACAATCACATTTCCGATCCACTAATCCTTCTTTACTGCATCCCTCACTCCCACACATTGACGAATTCACACGGAAATTGCGTCGCTATGAAATACGAGTACTATGTGTTCTAAGACATTTCCTTCTAAATCGAGTAACGTTTCTATGGAAACGACATGATTTTCTTTTGGGATACGACAATCTCATTTCCGATCCACTAATCCTTCTTTACTGCATCCCTCACTCCCACACATTGACGAATTCACAAGGAAATTCCGTCGCTACGAAATACGAGTATTATGTGTTCTAAGACATTTCCTTCTAAATCGAATAACGTTTCTATGGAAACGACAGGATTTTCTTTTGGGATACGACAATCTCATTTCCGATCCACTAATCCTTCTTTACTGCATCCCTCACTCCCAAACATTGACGAATTCACACGGAAATTGCGTCGCTATGAAATACGAGTACTATATGTTCTAAGACATTTCCTTCTAAATCGAGTAACGTTTCTATGGAAACAACAGGATTTCCTTTTGGGATACGACAATCACATTTCCGATCCACTAATCCTTCTTTACTGCATCCCTCACTCCCAAAAGTTGACGAATTCACACGGAAATTGCTTCGCTATGAAATACGAGTACTTTGTGTTCTAAGACATTTCCTTCTAAATCGAGTAACTTTTCTATGGAAACGACAGGATTTACTTTTGTGATACGACAATCTCATTTCCGATCCACTAATCCTTCTTTACTGCATCCCTCACTCCCAAACATTGACAAATTCACACGGAAATTGCGTCGCTATGAAATACGAGTACTATGTGTTCTAAGACATTTCCTTCTAAATCGAGTAACGTTTCTATGGAAACGACAGGATTTTCTTTTGGGATACGACAATCACATTTCCGATCCACTAATCCTTCTTTACTGCATCCCTCACTCCCACACATTGACGAATTCACACGGAAATTCCGTCGCTACGATATACGAGTATTATGTGTTCTAAGACATTTCCTTCTAAATCGAGTCACGCTTCTATGGAAACGACAGGATTTTCTTTTGGGATACGACAATCTCATTACCGATCCACTAATCCTTCTTTACTGCATCCCTCACTCCCACACATTGAAGAATTCACACGGAAATTGCGTCGCTATGAAATACGAGTACTATGTGTTCTAAGACATTTCCTTGTGAATCGAGTAACGTTTCTATGGAAACGACAGGATTTTCTTTTGGGATACGACAATCACGTTTCCGATCCACTAATCCTTCTTTGCTGCATCCCACACTCCCACACATTGACGAATTCACACGGAAATTGCGTCGCTATGAAATACGAGTACTGTGTGTTCTAAGACATTTCCTTCTAAATCGAGTAACGTTTCTATGGAAACGACAGGATTTTCTTTTGGGATACGACAATCTCATTTCGCGATCCACTAATCCTTCTTTACTGCATCCCTCACTCTCAAACATTGACGAATTCACACGGAAATTGCGTTGCTATGAAATACGAGTACTATGTGTTCTAAGACATTTCCTTCAAAATCGAGTAACGTTTCTATGGAAACGACAGGATTTTCTTTTGGGATACGACAATCACATTTCCGATCCACTAATCCTTCTTTACTGCATCCCTCACTCCCACACATTGACGAATTCACACGGAAATTGTGTCGGTATGAAATACGAGTACTATGTGTTCTACGACATTTCCTTGTAAATCGAGTAACGTTTCTATGGAAACAACAGGATTATCTTTTGGGATACGACAATCTCATTTCCGATCCACTAATCCTTCTTTACCGCATCCCTCACTCCCACACATTGACGAATTCACACGGTTATTGCGTCGCTATGAAATACGAGTACTATGTGTTCTAAGACATTTCCTTCTAAATCGAGTAACGTTTCTATTGAAACGACAGGATTTTCTTTTGGGATACGACAATCACATTTCCGATCCACTAATGGTTCTTTTGGCTCTAGGCACTATGGGACTTAACATCGGAGGTCATCAGTCCCCTAGACTTAGAACTACTTAAACCTAAGGACATCACACACATCCATGCCCGAGGCAGGATTCGAACCTGCGACCGCAGCAGCCGCGTGGTTCCAGACTGAAGCGCCTAGAACCGCTCGGCTACCGAGGCCGGCCCGATCCACTAATCCTTCTTTACTGCATCCCTCACTCCCACACATTGACGAATTCACACGGAAATTGCGTCGGTATGAAATACGAGTACTATGTGTTCTAAGACATTTCCTTCTAAATCGAGTAACGTTTCTATGGAAACGACAGCATTTTCTTTTGGGATACGACAATCTCATTTCCGATCCACTAATCCTTCTTTACTGCATCCCTCACTCCCACACATTGACGAATTCACACGGAAATTGCTTCGCTATGAAATACGAGTACTATGTGTTCTATGACATTTCCTTCTAAATCGAGTAACGTTTCTATGGAAACGACAGGATTTTCTTTTGGGATACGACAATCACATTTCCGATCCACTAATCCTTCGTTACTGCATCCCTCACTCCCACATATTGACGAATTCACACGGAAATTGCGTCGCTATAAAATACGAGTACTATGTGTTCTAAGACATTTCCTTCTAAATCGAGTAACGTTTCTATGGAAACGACAGGATTTTCTTTTGGGATACGACAATCACATTTCCGATCCACTAATCCTTCTTTACTGCATCCCTCACTCCCACACATTGACGAATTCACACGGAAATTCCGTCGCTACGAAATACGAGTATTATGTGTTCTAAGACATTTCCTTCTAAATCGAGTAACGTTTCTATGGAAACGACAGGATTTTCTTTTGGGATACGACTATCTCATTTCCGATCCACTAATCCTTCTTTCCTGCATCCCACACTCCCAAACATTGACGAATTCACACGGAAATTGCGTCGCTATGAAATACGAGTACTATGTGTTCTAAGACATTTCCTTCTAAATCGAGTAACGTTTCTATGGAAACGACAGGATTTTCTTTTCGGATACGACAATCACATTTCCGATCCACTAATCCTTCTTTACTGCATCCCTCACTCCCAAACATTGACGAATTCACACGGAAATTGCTTCGCAATGAAATACGAGTAGTTTGTGTTCTAAGACATTTCCTTCTAAATCGAGTAACGTTACTATGGTAACGACAGGATTTTCTTTTGGGATACGACAATCTCATTTCCGATCCACTAATCCTTCTTTACTGCATCCCTCACTCCCAAACATTGAAGAATTCACACGGAAATTGCGTCGCTATGAAATACGAGTACTATGTGTTCTAAGACATTTCCTTGTAAATCGAGTAACGTTTCTATGGAAACGACAGGATTTTCTTTTGGGATACGACAATCACATTTCCAATCCACTAATCCTTCTTTACTGCATCCCTCACTCCCACACATTGACGAATTCACACGGAAAATGCGTCGCTATGAAATAGGAGTACTATGTGTTCTAAGACATTTCCTTCTAAATCGAGTAACCTTTCTATGGAAACGACAGGATTTTCTTTTGGGATACGACAATCACATTTACGATCCACTAATCCTTCTTTACTGCATCCCTCGCTCCCACACATTGACGAACTCACACGGAAATTCCGTCGCTACGAAATACGGGTATTATGTGTTCTAAGACATTTCCTTCTAAATCGAGTAACGCTTCTATGGAAACGACAGGATTTTCTTTTGGGATACGACAATCTCATTACCGATCCACTAATCCTTCTTTACTGCATCCCTCACTCCCACACATTGAAGAATTCAAACGGAAATTGCGTCGCTATGAAATACGAGTACTATGTGTTCTAAGACATTTCCTTGTAAATCGAGTAACGTTTCTATGGAAACGACAGGATTTTCTTTTGTGATACGACAATCACATTTCCGATCCACTAATCCTTCTTTACTGCATCCCTCACTCCCACACATTGACGAATTCACACGGAAAATGCGTCGCTATGAAATACGAGTACTATGTGTTCTAAGACATTTCCTTCTAAATCGAGTAACGTTTCTATGGAAACGACATGATTTTCTTTTGGGACACGACAATCTCATTTCCGATCCACTAATCCTTCTTTACTGCATCCCTCACTCCCACACATTGACGAATTCACAAGGACATTCCGTCGCTACGAAATACGAGTATTATGTGTTCTAAGACATTTCCTTCTAAATCGAATAACGTTTCTATGGAAACGACAGGATTTTCTTTTGGGATACGACAATCTCATTTCCGATCCACTAATCCTTTACTGCATCCCTCACTCCCAAACATTGACGAATTCACACGGAAATTGCGTCGCTATGAAATACGAGTACTATATGTTCTAAGACATTTCCTTCTAAATCGAGTAACGTTTCTATGGAAACAACAGGATTTCCTTTTGGGATACGACAATCACATTTCCGATCCACTAATCCTTCTTTACTGCATCCCTCACTCCCAAAAGTTGACGAATTCACACGGAAATTGCTTCGCTATGAAATACGAGTACTTTGTGTTCTAAGACATTTCCTTCTAAATCGAGTAACTTTTCTATGGAAACGACAGGATTTACTTTTGTGATACGACAATCTCATTTCCGATCCACTAATCCTTCTTTACTGCATCCCTCACTCCCAAACATTGACGAATTCACACGGAAATTGCGTCGCTATGAAATACGAGTACTATGTGTTCTAAGACATTTCCTTCTAAATCGAGTAACGTTTCTATGGAAACGACAGGATTTTCTTTTGGGATACGACAATCTCATTACCGATCCACTAATCCTTCTTTACTGCATCCCTCACTCCCACACATTGAAGTATTCACACGGAAATTGCGTCGCTATGAAATACGAGTACTATGTGTTCTAAGACATTTCCTTGTGAATCGAGTAACGTTTCTATGGAAACGACAGGATTTTCTTTTGGGATACGACAATCACGTTTCCGATCCACTAATCCTTCTTTACTGCATCCCACACTCCCACACATTGACGAATTCACACAGAAATTGCGTCGCTATGAAATACGAGTACTGTGTGTTCTATGACATTTCCTTCTAAATCGAGTAACGTTTCTATGGAAACGACAGGATTTTCTTTTGGGATACGACAATCTCATTTCGCGATCCACTAATCCTTCTTTACTGCATCCCTCACTCTCAAACATTGACGAATTCACACGGAAATTGCGTTGCTATGAAATACGAGTACTATGTGTTCTAAGACATTTCCTTCAAAATCGAGTAACGTTTCTATGGAAACGACAGGATTTTCTTTTGGGATACGACAATCACATTTCCGATCCACTAATCCTTCTTTACTGCATCCCTCACTCCCACACATTGACGAATTCACACGGAAATTGTGTCGGTATGAAATACGAGTACTATGTGTTCTACGACATTTCCTTGTAAATCGAGTAACGTTTCTATGGAAACAACAGGATTATCTTTTGGGATACGACAATCTCATTTCCGATCCACTAATCCTTCTTTACTGCATCCCTCACTCCCACACATTGACGAATTCACACGGTTATTGCGTCGCTATGAAATACGAGTACTATGTGTTCTAAGACATTTCCTTCTAAATCGAGTAACGTTTCTATTGAAACGACAGGATTTTCTTTTGGGATACGACAATCACATTTCCGATCCACTAATCCTTCTTTACTGCATCTCTCACTCCCACACATTGACGAATTCACACGGAAATTGCGTCGGTATGAAATACGAGTACTATGTGTTCTAAGACATTTCCTTCTAAATCGAGTAACGTTTCTATGGAAACGACAGCATTTTCTTTTGGGATACGACAATCTCATTTCCGATCCACTAATCCTTCTTTACTGCATCCCTCACTCCCACACATTGACGAATTCACACGGAAATTCCGTCGCTACGAAATACGAGTATTATGTGTTCTAAGACATTTCCTTCTAAATCGAGTAACGTTTCTATGGAAACGACAGGATTTTCTTTTGGGACACGACAATCTCATTTCCGATCCACTAATCCTTCTTTACTGCATCCCTCACTCCCAAACATTGACGAATTCACACGGAAATTGCGTCGCTATGAAATACGAGTACCATGTGTTCTAAGACATTTCCTTCTAAATCGAGTAACGTTTCTATGGAAACGACAGGATTTTCTTTTGGTATACGACAATCACATTTCCGATCCACTAATCCTTCTTTACTGCATCGCTCACTCCCAAACATTGACGAATTCACACGGAAATTGCTTCGCTATGAAATACGAGTCCTTTGTGTTCTAAGACATTTCCTTCTAAATCGAGTAACGTTTCTATGGAAACGACAGGATTTTCTTTTGGGATACGACAATCACATTTCCGATCCAGTAATCCTTTCTTACTGCATCCCTCACTCCCACACATTGACGAATTCACACGGAAATTGCGTCGCTATAAAATACGAGTACTATGTGTTCTAAGACATTTCCTTCTAAATCGAGTAACGTTTCTATGGAAACGACAGGATTTTCTTTTGGGATACGACTATCTCATTTCCGATCCACTAATCCTTCGTTACTGCATCCCTCACTCCCACATATTGACGATTTCACACGGAAATTGCGTCGCTATAAAATACGAGTACTATGTGTTCTAAGACATTTCCTTCTAAATCGAGTAACGTTTCTATGGAAACGACAGGATTTTCTTTTGGGATACGACAATCACATTTCCGATCCACTAATCCTTCTTTACTGCATCCCTCACTCCCACACATTGACGAATTCACACGGAAATTCCGTCGCTACGAAATACGAGTATTATGTGTTCTAAGACATTTCCTTCTAAATCGAGTAACGTTTCTATGGAAACGACAGGATTTTCTTTTGGGATACGACTATCTCATTTCCGATCCACTAATCCTTCTTTCCTGCATCCCACATTCACAAACATTGACGAATTCACACGGAAATTGCGTCGCTATGAAATACGAGTACTATGTGTTCTAAGACATTTCTTTCTAAATCGAGTAACGTTTCTATGGAAACGACAGGATTTTCTTTTGGGATACGACAATCTCATTTCGCGATCCACTAATCCTTCTTTACTGCATCCCTCACTCCCAAACATTGACGAATTCACACGGAAATTGCGTCGCTATGAAATACGAGTACTATGTGTTCTAAGACATTTCCTTCTAAATCGAGTAACGTTTCTATGGAAACGACAGGATTTTCTTTTGGGATACGGCAATCACATTTCCGATCCAGTAATGCTTTCTTACTGCATCCCTCACTCCCACACATTGACGAATTCACACGGAAATTGCGTCGCTATGAAGTACGAGTACTATGTGTTCTAAGACATTTCCTTCTAAATCGAGTAACGTTTCTATGGAAACGACAGGATTTTCTTTTGGGATACGACAATCACATTTCCGATCCACTAATCCTTCGTTACTGCATCCCTCACTCCCACATATTGACGATTTCACACGGAAATTGCGTCGCTATAAAATACGAGTACTATGTGTTCTAAGACATTTCCTTCTAAATCGAGTAACGTTTCTATGGAAACGACAGGATTTTCTTTTGGGATACGACAATCACATTTCCGATCCACTAATCCTTCTTTACTGCATCCCTCACTCCCACACATTGACGAATTCACACGGAAATTCCGTCGCTACGAAATACGAGTATTATGTGTTCTAAGACATTTCCTTCTAAATCGAGTAACGTTTCTATGGAAACGACAGGATTTTCTTTTGGGATACGACTATCTCATTTCCGATCCACTAATCCTTCTTTCCTGCATCCCACATTCCCAAACATTGACGAATTCACACGGAAATTGCGTCGCTATGAAATACGAGTACTATGTGTTCTAAGACATTTCCTTCTAAATCGAGTAACGTTTCTATGGAAACGACAGGATTTTCTTTTGGGATACGACAATCTCATTTCGCGGTCCACTAATCCTTCTTTACTGCATCCCTCACTCCCAAACATTGACGAATTCACACGGAAATTGCTTCGCTATGAAATACGAGTACTTTGTGTTCTAAGACATTTCCTTCTAAATCGAGTAACGTTTCTATGGAAACGACAGTATTTTCTTTTGGGATACGACAATCTCATTTCCGATCCACTAATCCTTCTTTACTGCATCCCTCACTCCCAAACATTGAAGAATTCACACGGAAATTGCGTCGCTATGAAATGCGAGTACTATGTGTTCTAAGACATTTCCTTGTAAATCGAGTAATGTTTCTATGGAAACGACAGGAATTTCTTAAGGGATACGACAATCACATTTCCGATCCACTAATCCTCCTTTACTGCATCCCTCACTCCCACACATTGACGAATTCACACGGAAATTGCGTCGCTTTGAAATACGAGTACTATGTGTTCTAAGACATTTCGTTCTAAATCGAGTAACGTTTCTATGGAAACGACAGGATTTTCTTTTGGGATACGACAATCACATTTCCGATCCACTAATCCTTCTTTACTGCATCCCTCACTCCCACACATTGACGAATTCACACGGAAATTGCGTCGCTATGAAATACGAGTACTATGTGTTCTAAGACATTTCCTTCTAAATCGATTAACGTTTCTATGGAAACGACAGGATTTTCTTTTGGGATACGACAATCACATTTCCGATCCACTAATCTTTCTTTACTGCATCCCTCACTCCCACACATTGACGAATTCACACGGAAATTGCGTCGCTATGAAATACGAGTACAATGTGTTCTAAGACATTTCCTTCTAAATCGAGTAACGTTTCTATGGAAGCGACAGGATTTTCTTTTGGGATACGACAATCACATTTCCGATCCACTAATCCTTCTTTACTGCATCCCTCACTCCCACACTTTGACGAATTCACACGGAAATTCCGTCGCTACGAAATACGAGGATTATGTGTTCTAAGACATTTCCTTCTAAATCGAGTAACGTTTCTATGGAAACGACAGGAATTTCTTTTGGGATACGACAATCTCATTTCCGATCCACTAATCCTTCTTTACTGCATCCCTCACTCCCAAACATTGACGAATTCACACGGAAATTGCGTCGCTATGAAATACGAGTACTATGTGTTCTAAGACATTTCCTTCTAAATCGAGTAACGTTTCTATGGAAACGACAGGATTTTCTTTTGGGATACGACAATCACATTTCCGATCCACTAATCATTCTTTACTGCATCCCTCACTCCCAAACATTGACGAATTCACACGGAAATTGCTTCGCTATGAAATACGAGTACTTTGTGTTCTAAGACATTTCCTTCTAAATCGAGTAACGTTTCTATGGAAACGACAGGATTTTCTTTTGGGATACGACAATTTCATTTCCGATCCACTAATCCTTCTTTACTGCATCCCTCACTCCCAAACATTGAAGAATTCACACGGAAATTGCGTCGCTATGAAATGCGAGTACTATGTGTTCTAAGACATTTCCTTGTAAATCGAGTAATGTTTCTATGGAAACGACAGGAATTTCTTAAGGGATACGACAATCACATTTCCGATCCACTAATCCTCCTTTACTGCATCCCTCACTCCCACACATTGACGAATTCACACGGAAATTGCGTCGCTTTGAAATACGAGTACTATGTGTTCTAAGACATTTCCTTCTAAATCGAGTAACGTTTCTATGGAAACGACAGGATTTTCTTTTGGGATACGACTATCTCATTTCCGATCCACTAATCCTTCGTTACTGCATCCCTCACTCCCACATATTGACGATTTCACACGGAAATTGCGTCGCTATAAAATACGAGTACTATGTGTTCTAAGACATTTCCTTCTAAATCGAGTAACGTTTCTATGGAAACGACAGGATTTTCTTTTGGGATACGACAATCACATTTCCGATCCACTAATCCTTCTTTACTGCATCCCTCACTCCCACACATTGACGAATTCACACGGAAATTCCGTCGCTACGAAATACGAGTATTATGTGTTCTAAGACATTTCCTTCTAAATCGAGTAACGTTTCTATGGAAACGACAGGATTTTCTTTTGGGATACGACTATCTCATTTCCGATCCACTAATCCTTCTTTCCTGCATCCCACATTCACAAACATTGACGAATTCACACGGAAATTGCGTCGCTATGAAATACAAGTACTATGTGTTCTAAGACATTTCCTTCTAAATCGAGTAACGTTTCTATGGAAACGACAGGATTTTCTTTTGGGATACGACAATCTCATTTCGCGATCCACTAATCCTTCTTTACTGCATCCCTCACTCCCAAACATTGACGAATTCACACGGAAATTGCGTCGCTATGAAATACGAGTACTATGTGTTCTAAGACATTTCCTTCTAAATCGAGTAACGTTTCTATGGAAACGACAGGATTTTCTTTTGGGATACGACAATCACATTTCCGATCCAGTAATGCTTTCTTACTGCATCCCTCACTCCCACACATTGACGAATTCACACGGAAATTCCGTCGCTATGAAATACGAGTATTATGTGTTCTAAGACATTTCCTTCTAAATCGAGTAACGTTTCTATGGAAACGACAGGATTTTCTTTTGGGATACGACAATCACATTTCCGATCCACTAATCCTTCTTTACTGCATCCCTCACTCCCACACATTGACGAATTCACACGGAAATTCCGTCGCTACGAAATACGAGTATTATGTGTTCTAAGACATTTCCTTCTAAATCGAGTAACGTTTCTATGGAAACGACAGGATTTTCTTTTGGGATACGACTATCTCATTTCCGATCCACTAATCCTTCTTTCCTGCATCCCACATTCACAAACATTGACGAATTCACACGGAAATTGCGTCGCTATGAAGTACGAGTACTATGTGTTCTAAGACATTTCCTTCTAAATCGAGTAACGTTTCTATGGAAACGACAGGATTTTCTTTTGGGATACGACAATCACATTTCCGATCCACTAATCCTTCTTTACTGCATCCCTCACTCCCACACATTGACGAATTCACACGGAAATTCCGTCGCTACGAAATACGAGTATTATGTGTTCTAAGACATTTCCTTCTAAATCGAGTAACGTTTCTATGGAAACGACAGGATTTTCTTTTGGGATACGACTATCTCATTTCCGATCCACTAATCCTTCTTTCCTGCATCCCACATTCACAAACATTGACGAATTCACACGGAAATTGCGTCGCTATGAAGTACGAGTACTATGTGTTCTAAGACATTTCCTTCTAAATCGAGTAACGTTTCTATGGAAACGACAGGATTTTCTTTTGGGATACGACAATCACATTTCCGATCCACTAATCCTTCTTTACTGCATCCCTCACTCCCACACATTGACGAATTCACACGGAAATTCCGTCGCTACGAAATACGAGTATTATGTGTTCTAAGACATTTCCTTCTAAATCGAGTAACGTTTCTATGGAAACGACAGGATTTTCTTTTGGGATACGACAATTTCATTTCCGATCCACTAATCCTTCTTTACTGCATCCCTCACTCCCAAACATTGAAGAATTCACACGGAAATTGCGTCGCTATGAAATGCGAGTACTATGTGTTCTAAGACATTTCCTTGTAAATCGAGTAATGTTTCTATGGAAACGACAGGAATTTCTTAAGGGATACGACAATCACATTTCCGATCCACTAATCCTCCTTTACTGCATCCCTCACTCCCACACATTGACGAATTCACACGGAAATTGCGTCGCTTTGAAATACGAGTACTATGTGTTCTAAGACATTTCCTTCTAAATCGAGTAATGTTTCTATGGAAACGACAGGATTTTCTTTTGGGATACGACTATCTCATTTCCGATCCACTAATCCTTCGTTACTGCATCCCTCACTCCCACATATTGACGATTTCACACGGAAATTGCGTCGCTATAAAATACGAGTACTATGTGTTCTAAGACATTTCCTTCTAAATCGAGTAACGTTTCTATGGAAACGACAGGATTTTCTTTTGGGATACGACAATCACATTTCCGATCCACTAATCCTTCTTTACTGCATCCCTCACTCCCACACATTGACGAATTCACACGGAAATTCCGTCGCTACGAAATACGAGTATTATGTGTTCTAAGACATTTCCTTCTAAATCGAGTAACGTTTCTATGGAAACGACAGGATTTTCTTTTGGGATACGACTATCTCATTTCCGATCCACTAATCCTTCTTTCCTGCATCCCACATTCACAAACATTGACGAATTCACACGGAAATTGCGTCGCTATGAAATACGAGTACTATGTGTTCTAAGACATTTCCTTCTAAATCGAGTAACGTTTCTATGGAAACGACAGGATTTTCTTTTGGGATACGACAATCTCATTTCGCGATCCACTAATCCTTCTTTACTGCATCCCTCACTCCCAAACATTGACGAATTCACACGGAAATTGCGTCGCTATGAAATACGAGTACTATGTGTTCTAAGACATTTCCTTCTAAATCGAGTAACGTTTCTATGGAAACGACAGGATTTTCTTTTGGGATACGACAATCACATTTCCGATCCAGTAATGCTTTCTTACTGCATCCCTCACTCCCACACATTGACGAATTCACACGGAAATTCCGTCGCTATGAAATACGAGTATTATGTGTTCTAAGACATTTCCTTCTAAATCGAGTAACGTTTCTATGGAAACGACAGGATTTTCTTTTGGGATACGACAATCACATTTCCGATCCACTAATCCTTCTTTACTGCATCCCTCACTCCCACACATTGACGAATTCACACGGAAATTCCGTCGCTACGAAATACGAGTATTATGTGTTCTAAGACATTTCCTTCTAAATCGAGTAACGTTTCTATGGAAACGACAGGATTTTCTTTTGGGATACGACTATCTCATTTCCGATCCACTAATCCTTCTTTCCTGCATCCCACATTCACAAACATTGACGAATTCACACGGAAATTGCGTCGCTATGAAGTACGAGTACTATGTGTTCTAAGACATTTCCTTCTAAATCGAGTAACGTTTCTATGGAAACGACAGGATTTTCTTTTGGGATACGACAATCACATTTCCGATCCACTAATCCTTCTTTACTGCATCCCTCACTCCCACACATTGACGAATTCACACGGAAATTCCGTCGCTACGAAATACGAGTATTATGTGTTCTAAGACATTTCCTTCTAAATCGAGTAACGTTTCTATGGAAACGACAGGATTTTCTTTTGGGATACGACTATCTCATTTCCGATCCACTAATCCTTCTTTCCTGCATCCCACATTCACAAACATTGACGAATTCACACGGAAATTGCGTCGCTATGAAGTACGAGTACTATGTGTTCTAAGACATTTCCTTCTAAATCGAGTAACGTTTCTATGGAAACGACAGGATTTTCTTTTGGGATACGACTATCTCATTTCCGATCCACTAATCCTTCTTTCCTGCATCCCACATTCACAAACATTGACGAATTCACACGGAAATTGCGTCGCTATGAAGTACGAGTACTATGTGTTCTAAGACATTTCCTTCTAAATCGAGTAACGTTTCTATGGAAACGACAGGATTTTCTTTTGGGATACGACAATCACATTTCCGATCCACTAATCCTTCTTTACTGCATCCCTCACTCCCACACATTGACGAATTCACACGGAAATTCCGTCGCTACGAAATACGAGTATTATGTGTTCTAAGACATTTCCTTCTAAATCGAGTAACGTTTCTATGGAAACGACAGGATTTTCTTTTGGGATACGACTATCTCATTTCCGATCCACTAATCCTTCTTTCCTGCATCCCACATTCACAAACATTGACGAATTCACACGGAAATTGCGTCGCTATGAAGTACGAGTACTATGTGTTCTAAGACATTTCCTTCTAAATCGAGTAACGTTTCTATGGAAACGACAGGATTTTCTTTTGGGATACGACAATCACATTTCCGATCCACTAATCCTTCTTTACTGCATCCCTCACTCCCACACATTGACGAATTCACACGGAAATTCCGTCGCTACGAAATACGAGTATTATGTGTTCTAAGACATTTCCTTCTAAATCGAGTAACGTTTCTATGGAAACGACAGGATTTTCTTTTGGGATACGACTATCTCATTTCCGATCCACTAATCCTTCTTTCCTGCATCCCACATTCACAAACATTGACGAATTCACACGGAAATTGCGTCGCTATGAAGTACGAGTACTATGTGTTCTAAGACATTTCCTTCTAAATCGAGTAACGTTTCTATGGAAACGACAGGATTTTCTTTTGGGATACGACAATCACATTTCCGATCCACTAATCCTTCTTTACTGCATCCCTCACTCCCACACATTGACGAATTCACACGGAAATTCCGTCGCTACGAAATACGAGTATTATGTGTTCTAAGACATTTCCTTCTAAATCGAGTAACGTTTCTATGGAAACGACAGGATTTTCTTTTGGGATACGACAATCACATTTCCGATCCACTAATCCTTCTTTACTGCATCCCTCACTCCCACACATTGACGAATTCACACGGAAATTCCGTCGCTACGAAATACGAGTATTATGTGTTCTAAGACATTTCCTTCTAAATCGAGTAACGTTTCTATGGAAACGACAGGATTTTCTTTTGGGATACGACTATCTCATTTCCGATCCACTAATCCTTCTTTCCTGCATCCCACATTCACAAACATTGACGAATTCACACGGAAATTGCGTCGCTATGAAGTACGAGTACTATGTGTTCTAAGACATTTCCTTCTAAATCGAGTAACGTTTCTATGGAAACGACAGGATTTTCTTTTGGGATACGACTATCTCATTTCCGATCCACTAATCCTTCTTTCCTGCATCCCACATTCACAAACATTGACGAATTCACACGGAAATTGCGTCGCTATGAAGTACGAGTACTATGTGTTCTAAGACATTTCCTTCTAAATCGAGTAACGTTTCTATGGAAACGACAGGATTTTCTTTTGGGATACGACAATCACATTTCCGATCCAGTAATGCTTTCTTACTGCATCCCTCACTCCCACACATTGACGAATTCACACGGAAATTCCGTCGCTATGAAATACGAGTATTATGTGTTCTAAGACATTTCCTTCTAAATCGAGTAACGTTTCTATGGAAACGACAGGATTTTCTTTTGGGATACGACAATCACATTTCCGATCCACTAATCCTTCTTTACTGCATCCCTCACTCCCACACATTGACGAATTCACACGGAAATTCCGTCGCTACGAAATACGAGTACTATGTGTTCTAAGACATTTCCTTCTAAATCGAGTAACGTTTCTATGGAAACGACAGGATTTTCTTTTGGGATACGACTATCTCATTTCCGATCCACTAATCCTTCTTTCCTGCATCCCACATTCACAAACATTGACGATTTCACACGGAAATTGCGTCGCTATAAAATACGAGTACTATGTGTTCTAAGACATTTCCTTCTAAATCGAGTAACGTTTCTATGGAAACGACAGGATTTTCTTTTGGGATACGACAATCACATTTCCGATCCACTAATCCTTCTTTACTGCATCCCTCACTCCCACACATTGACGAATTCACACGGAAATTCCGTCGCTACGAAATACGAGTATTATGTGTTCTAAGACATTTCCTTCTAAATCGAGTAACGTTTCTATGGAAACGACAGGATTTTCTTTTGGGATACGACTATCTCATTTCCGATCCACTAATCCTTCTTTCCTGCATCCCACATTCACAAACATTGACGAATTCACACGGAAATTGCGTCGCTATGAAGTACGAGTACTATGTGTTCTAAGACATTTCCTTCTAAATCGAGTAACGTTTCTATGGCAACGACAGGATTTTCTTTTGGGATACGACAATCACATTTCCGATCCACTAATCCTTCGTTACTGCATCCCTCACTCCCACATATTGACGATTTCACACGGAAATTGCGTCGCTATAAAATACGAGTACTATGTGTTCTAAGACATTTCCTTCTAAATCGAGTAACGTTTCTATGGAAACGACAGGATTTTCTTTTGGGATACGACAATCACATTTCCGATCCACTAATCCTTCTTTACTGCATCCCTCACTCCCACACATTGACGAATTCACACGGAAATTCCGTCGCTACGAAATACGAGTATTATGTGTTCTAAGACATTTCCTTCTAAATCGAGTAACGTTTCTATGGAAACGACAGGATTTTCTTTTGGGATACGACTATCTCATTTCCGATCCACTAATCCTTCTTTCCTGCATCCCACATTCCCAAACATTGACGAATTCACACGGAAATTGCGTCGCTATGAAATACGAGTACTATGTGTTCTAAGACATTTCCTTCTAAATCGAGTAACGTTTCTATGGAAACGACAGGATTTTCTTTTGGGATACGACAATCTCATTTCGCGATCCACTAATCCTTCTTTACTGCATCCCTCACTCCCAAACATTGACGAATTCACACGGAAATTGCGTCGCTATGAAATACGAGTACTATGTGTTCTAAGACATTTCCTTCTAAATCGAGTAACGTTTCTATGGAAACGACAGGATTTTCTTTTGGGATACGACAATCACATTTCCGATCCACTAATCCTTCTTTACTGCATCCCTCACTCCCACACATTGACGAATTCACACGGAAATTCCGTCGCTATGAAATACGAGTACTATGTGTTCTAAGACATTTCCTTCTAAATCGAGTAACGTTTCTATGGAAACGACAGGATTTTCTTTTGGTATACGACAATCACATTTCCGATTCACTAATCCTTCTTTACTGCATCGCTCACTCCCAAACATTGACGAATTCACACGGAAATTGCTTCGCTATGAAATACGAGTACTTTGTGTTCCAAGACATCTCCTTCTAAATCGAGTAACGTTTCTATGGAAACGACAGGATTTTCTTTTGGGATACGACAATCTCATTTCCGATCCACTAATCCTTCTCTACTGCATCTCTCACTCCCAAACATTGACGAATTCACACAGAAATTGCGTCGCTATGAAATACGAGTACTATGTGTTCTAAGACATTTCCTTCTAAATCGAGTAACGTTTCTATGGAAACGACAGGATTTTCTTTTGGGATACGACTATCTCATTTCCGATCCACTAATCCTTCTTTACTGCATCCCACACTCCCAAACATTGACGAATTCACACGGAAATTGCGTCGCTATGAAATACGAGTACTATGTGTTCTAAGACATTTCCTTCTAAATCGAGTAACGTTTCTATGGAAACGACAGGATTTTCTTTTGGGATACGACAATCACATTTCCGATCCACTAATCCTTCTTTACTGCATCCCTCACTCCCAAACATTGACGAACTCACACGGAAATTGCTTCGCTATGAAATACGAGTAGTTTGTGTTCTAAGACATTTCCTTCTAAATCGAGTAACGTTTCTATGGAAACGACAGGATTTTCTTTTGGGATACGACAATCTCATTTCCGATCCACTAATCCTTCTTTACTGCATCCCTCACTCCCAAACATTGACGAATTCACACGTAAATTGCGTCGCTATGAAATACGAAAACTATGTGTTCTAACACATTTCCTTCTAAATCGAGTAACGTTTCTATGGAAACGACAGGATTTTGTTTTGGGATACGACAATCACATTTCCGATCCACTAATCAGTCTTTACTGCATCCCTCACTCCCACACATTGACGAATTCACACGGAAATTGTGTCGGTATGAAATACGAGTACTATGTGTTCTAAGACATTTCCTTCTAAATCGTGTAACGTTTCTATTGAAACGACAGGATTTTCTTTTGGGATACGACAATCTCATTTCCGATCCACTAATCCTTCTTTACTGCATCCCTCACTCCCAACCATTGACGAATTCACACGGAAATTGCGTCGCTATGAAATACGAGTACTATGTGTTCTAAGACATTTCCTTCTAAATCGATTAACGTTTCTATGGAAAGGACAGGATTTTCTTTTGGGATACGACAATCACATTTCCGATCCACTAATCTTTCTTTACTGCATCCCTCACTCCCACACATTGACGAATTCACACGGAAATTGCGTCGCTATGAAATACGAGTACAATGTGTTCTAAGACATTTCCTTCTAAATCGAGTAACGTTTCTATGGAAACGACAGGATTTTCTTTTGGGATACGACAATCACATTTCCGATCCACTAATCCTTCTTTACTGCATCCCTCACTCCCACACTTTGACGAATTCACACGGAAATTCCGTCGCTACGAAATACGAGGATTATGTGTTCTAAGACATTTCCTTCTAAATCGAGTAACGTTTCTATGGAAACGACAGGAATTTCTTTTGGGATACGACAATCTCATTTCCGATCCACTAATCCTTCTTTACTGCATCCCTCACTCCCAAACATTGACGAATTCACACGGAAATTGCGTCGCTATGAAATACGAGTACTATGTGTTCTAAGACATTTCCTTCTAAATCGAGTAACGTTTCTATGGAAACGACAGGATTTTCTTTTGGGATACGACAATCACATTTCCGATCCACTAATCATTCTTTACTGCATCCCTCACTCCCAAACATTGACGAATTCACACGGAAATTGCTTCGCTATGAAATACGAGTACTTTGTGTTCTAAGACATTTCCTTCTAAATCGAGTAACGTTTCTATGGAAACGACAGGATTTTCTTTTGGGATACGACAATCTCATTTCCGATCCACTAATCCTTCTTTACTGCATCCCTCACTCCCAAACATTGAAGAATTCACACGGAAATTGCGTCGCTATGAAATGCGAGTACTATGTGTTCTAAGACATTTCCTTGTAAATCGAGTAATGTTTCTATGGAAACGACAGGAATTTCTTAAGGGATACGACAATCACATTTCCGATCCACTAATCCTCCTTTACTGCATCCCTCACTCCCACACATTGACGAATTCACACGGAAATTGCGTCGCTTTGAAATACGAGTACTATGTGTTCTAAGACATTTCGTTCTAAATCGAGTAACGTTTCTATGGAAACGACAGGATTTTCTTTTGGGATACGACAATCACATTTCCGATCCACTAATCCTTCTTTACTGCATCCCTCACTCCCACACATTGACGAATTCACACGGAAATTGCGTCGCTATGAAATACGAGTACTATGTGTTCTAAGACATTTCCTTCTAAATCGATTAACGTTTCTATGGAAACGACAGGATTTTCTTTTGGGATACGACAATCACATTTCCGATCCACTAATCTTTCTTTACTGCATCCCTCACTCCCACACATTGACGAATTCACACGGAAATTGCGTCGCTATGAAATACGAGTACAATGTGTTCTAAGACATTTCCTTCTAAATCGAGTAACGTTTCTATGGAAACGACAGGATTTTCTTTTGGGATACGACAATCACATTTCCGATCCACTAATCCTTCTTTACTGCATCCCTCACTCCCACACTTTGACGAATTCACACGGAAATTCCGTCGCTACGAAATACGAGGATTATGTGTTCTAAGACATTTCCTTCTAAATCGAGTAACGTTTCTATGGAAACGACAGGAATTTCTTTTGGGATACGACAATCTCATTTCCGATCCACTAATCCTTCTTTACTGCATCCCTCACTCCCAAACATTGACGAATTCACACGGAAATTGCGTCGCTATGAAATACGAGTACTATGTGTTCTAAGACATTTCCTTCTAAATCGAGTAACGTTTCTATGGAAACGACAGGATTTTCTTTTGGGATACGACAATCACATTTCCGATCCACTAATCATTCTTTACTGCATCCCTCACTCCCAAACATTGACGAATTCACACGGAAATTGCTTCGCTATGAAATACGAGTACTTTGTGTTCTAAGACATTTCCTTCTAAATCGAGTAACGTTTCTATGGAAACGACAGGATTTTCTTTTGGGATACGACAATTTCATTTCCGATCCACTAATCCTTCTTTACTGCATCCCTCAATCCCAAACATTGAAGAATTCACACGGAAATTGCGTCGCTATGAAATGCGAGTACTATGTGTTCTAAGACATTTCCTTGTAAATCGAGTAATGTTTCTATGGAAACGACAGGAATTTCTTAAGGGATACGACAATCACATTTCCGATCCACTAATCCTCCTTTACTGCATCCCTCACTCCCACACATTGACGAATTCACACGGAAATTGCGTCGCTTTGAAATACGAGTACTATGTGTTCTACGACATTTCCTTCTAAATCGAGTAACGTTTCTATGGAAACGACAGGATTTTCTTTTGGGATACGACAATCACATTTCCGATCCACTAATCCTTCTTTACTGCATCCCTCACTCCCACACATTGACGAATTCACACGGAAATTGCGTCGCTATGAAATACGAGTACTATGTGTTCTAAGACATTTCCTTCTAAATCGAGTAACGTTTCTATGGAAACGACAGGATTTTCTTTTCGGATACGACAATCACATTTCCGATCCACTAATCCTTCTTTACTGCATCCCTCACTCCCACACATTGACGAAATCACACGGAAATTCCGTCGCTACGAAACACGAGTATTATGTGTTCTAAGACATTTCCTTCTAAATCGAGTAACGTTTCTTTGGAAACGACAGGATTTTCTTTTGGGATACGACAATCTCATTTCCGATCCACTAATCCTTCTTTTCTGCATCCCTCACTCCCAAACATTGACGAATTCACACGGAAATTGCGGCGCTATGAAATACGAGTACTATGTGTTCTAAGACATTTCCTTCTAAAACGAGTAACGTTTCTATGGAAACGACAGAATTTTCTTTTGGGATACGACAATCACATTTCCGATCCACTAATCCTTCTTTACTGCATCCCACACTCCCAAACATTGACGAATTCACACGGAAATTGCTTCGCTATGAAATACGAGTACTTTGTGTTCTAAGACATTTCCTTCTAAATCGAGTAACGTTTCTATGGAAACGACAGGATTTTCTTTTGGGATACGACAATCTCATTTCCGATCCACTAATCCTTCTTTACTGCATCCCTCACTCCCACACATTGACGAATTCACACGGAAATTGCGTCGCTATGAAATACGAGTACTAATTGTTCTAAGACATTTCCTTCTAAATCGAGTAACGTTTCTATGGAAACGACAGGATTTTCTTTTGGGATACGACAATCACATTTCGGATCCACTAATCCTTCTTTACTGCATCCCTCACTCCCACACATTGACGAATTCACACGGAAATTCCGTTGCTACGAAATACGAGTATTATGTGTTCTAAGACATTTCCTTCTAAATCGAGTAACGCTTCTATGGAAACGACAGGATTTTCTTTTGGGTTACGACAATCTCATTACAGATCCACTAATCCTTCTTTACTGCATCCCTCACTCCCACACATTGAAGAATTCACACGGAAATTGCGTCGCTATGAAATACGAGTACTATGTGTTCTAAGACATTTCCTTGTAAATCGTGTAACGTTTCTATGGAAACGACAGGATTTTCTTTTGGGATACGACAATCACATTTCCGATCCACTAATCCTTCTTTACTGCATCCCTCACTCCCACACATTGACGAATTCACACGGAAATTGCGTCGTTATGAAATACGAGTACTATGTGTTCTAAGACATTTCCTTCTAAATCGCGTAACGTTTCTATGGAAACGACAGGATTTTCTTTTGGGATACGACAATCTCATTTCCGATCCACTAATCCTTCTTTACTGCATCCCTCACTCCCAAACATTGACGAATTCACACGGAAATTGCGTAGCTATGAAATACGAGTACTATGTGTTCTAAGACATTTCCTTCTAAATCGAGTAACGTTTCTATGGAAACGACAGGATTTTCTTTTGGGATACGACAATCACATTTCCGATCCACTAATCCATCTTTAATGCATCCCTCACTCCCACACATTGACGAATTCACACGGAAATTGTGTCGGTATGAAATACGAGTACTATGTGTTCTAAAACATTTCCTTCTAAATCGAGTAACGTTTCTATTGAAACGACAGGATTTTCTTTTGGGATACGACAATCACATTTCCGATCCACTAATCCTTCTTTACTGCATCCCTCACTCCCACACATTGACGAATTCACACGGAAATTGCGTCGCTATGAAATACGAGTACTATGTGTTCTAAGACATTTCCTTCTAAGTCGAGTAACGTTTCTATGGAAACGACAGGATTTTCTTTTGGGATACGACAATCTCATTTCCGATCCACTAATCCTTCTTTACTGCATCCATCACTCCCACACATTGACGAATTCACACGGAAATTCCGTCGCTACGAAATACGAGTATTATGTGTTCTAAGACATTTCCTTCTAAATCGTGTAACGTTTCTATGGAAACGACAGGATTTTCTTTTGGGATACGACAATCTCATTTCCGATCCACTAATCCTTCTTTACTGCATCCCTCACTCCCACACATTGAAGAATTCACACGGAAATTGCGTCGCTATGAAATACGAGTAATATCTGTTCTAAGACATTTCCTTGTAAATCGAGTAACGTTTCTATGTGAACGACAAGATTTTCTTTTGGGATACGACAATCACATTTCTGATCCACTAATCCTTCTTTACTGCATCCCTCATTCCCACACATTGACAAATTCACACGGAAATTGCTTCGCTATGAAATACGAGTACTATGTGTTCTAAGACATTTCCTTCTAAATCGAGTAACGTTTCTATCGAAACGACAGGATTTTCTTTTGGGATACGACAATCTCATTTCCGATCCACTAATCCTTCTTTACTGCATCCCTCACTCCCAAACATTGACGAATTCACACGGAAATTGCGTCGTTATGAAATACGAGTACTATGTGTTCTAAGACATTTCCTTCTAAATCGAGTAACGATTCCATGGAAACGACACGATTTTCTTTTGGTATACGACAATCACATTTCCGATCCACTAATCCTTCCTTACTGCATCCCTCACTCCCAAACATTGACGAATTCACACGGAAATTGCTTCGCTATGAAATACGAGTACTTTGTGTTCTAAGACATTTCCTTCTAAATCGAGTAACGTTTCTATGGAAACGACAGGATTTTCTTTTGGGATACGACAATCTCATTTCCGATCCACTAATCTTTCTTTACTGCATCCCTCACTTCCAAACATTGACGAATTCACACGGAAATTGCGTCGCTATGAAATACGAGTACTATGTGTTCTAAGACATTACCTTCTAAATCGAGTAACGTTTCTATGGAAACGACAGGATTTTCTTTTGGGATACGACAATCACATTTCCGATCCACCAATCCTTCTTTACTGCATCCCTCACTCCCACACATTGACGAATTCACAAGGAAATTCCGTCGCTACGAAATACGAGTATTATGTGTTCTAAGACATTTCCTTCTAAATCGAGTAACGTTTCTATGGAAACGACAGGATTTTCTTTTGGGATACGACAATCTCATTTCCGATCCACTAATCCTTCTTTACTGCATCCCTCACTCCCAAACATTGACGAATTCACACGGAAATTGCGTCGCTATGAAATACGAGTACTATATGTTCTAAGACATTTCCTTCTAAATCGAGTAACGTTTCTATGGAAACAACAGGATTTTCTTTTGGGATACGACAATCTCATTTCCGATCCACTAATCCTTCTTTACTGCATCCCTCACTCCCAAACATTGAAGAATTCACACGGAAATTGCGTCGCTATGAAATTCGAGTACTATGTGTTCTAAGACATTTCCTTCTAAATCGAGTAACGTTTCTATGGAAACGACAGGATTTTCTTTTGGGATACGCCAATCACATTTCCGATCCACTAATCCTTCTTTACTGCATCCCTCACTCCCACACATTGACGAATTCACACGGAAATTCCGTCGCTACGATATACGAGTATTATGTGTTCTAAGACATTTCCTTCTAAATCGAGTAACGCTTCTATGGAAACGACAGGATTTTCTTTTGGGATACGACAATCTCATTACCGATCCACTAATCCTTCTTTACTGCATCCCTCACTCCCACACATTGAAGAATTCACACGGAAATTGCGTCGCTATGAAATACGAGTACTATGTGTTCTAAGACATTTCCTTGTGAATCGAGTAACGCTTCTATGGAAACGACAGGATTTTCTTTTGGGATACGACAATCACATTTCCGATCCACTAATAATTCTTTACTGCATCCCTCACTCCCACACATTGACGAATTCACACGGAAATTGCGTCGCTATGAAATACGAGTACTGTGTGTTCTAAGACATTTCCTTCTAAATCGAGTAACGTTTCTATGGAATCGACAGGATTTTCTTTTGGGATACGACAATCTCATTTCGCGATCCACTAATCATGCTTTACTGCATCCCTCACTCTCAAACATTGACGAATTCACACGGAAATTGCGTTGCTATGAAATACGTGTACTATGTGTTCTAAGACATTTTATTCTAAATCGAGTAACGTTTCTATGGAAACGACAGGATTTTCTTTTGGGATACGACAATCACATTTCCGATCCACTAATCCTTCTTTACTGCACCCCTCACTCCCACACATTGACGAATTCACACGGAAATTGTGTCGGTATGAAATACGAGTACTATGTGTTCTAAGACATTTCCTTGTAAATCGAGTAACGTTTCTATGGAAACAACAGGATTATCTTTTGGGATACGACAATCACATTTCCGATCCACTAATCCTTCTTTACTGCATCCCTCACTCCCACACATTGACGAATTCACACGGTTATTGCGTCGCTATGAAATACGAGTACTATGTGTTCTAAGACATTTCCTTCTAAATCGAGTAACGTTTCTATTGAAACGACAGGATTTTCTTTTGGGATACGACAATCACATTTCCGATCCACCAATCCTTCTTTACTGCATCCCTCACTCCCACACATTGACGAATTCACACGGAAATTGCGTCGGTATGAAATACGAGTACTATGTGTTCTAAGACATTTCCTTCTAAATCGAGTAACGTTTCTATGGAAACGACAGGATTTTCTTTTGGGATACGGCAATCTCATTTCCGATCCACTAATCCTTCTTTACTGCATTCCTCACTCCCACACATTGACGAATTCACACGGACATTCCGTCGCTACGAAATACGAGTATTATGTGTTCTAAGACATTTCCTTCTAAATCGAGTAACGTTTCTATGGAAACGACAGGATTTTCTTTTGGGATACGACAATCTCATTTCCGATCCACTAATCCTTCTTTACTGCATCCCTCACTCCCACACATTGAAGAATTCACACGGAAATTGCGTCGCTATGAAATACGAGTAATATCTGTTCTAAGACATTTCCTTGTAAATCGAGTAACGTTTCTATGGAAACGACAGGATTTTCTTTTGGATACGACAATCACATTTCCGATCCACTAATCCTTCTTTACTGCATCCCTCACTCCCACACATTGACGAATTCACACGGAAATTGCTTCGCTATGAAATACGAGTACTATGTGTTCTAAGACATTTCCTTCTAAATCGAGTAACGTTTCTATGGAAACGTCAGGATTTTCTTTTGGGATACGACAATCTCGTTTCCGATCCACTAATCCTTCTTTACTGCATCCCTCACTCCCAAACATTGACGAATTCACACGGAAATTGCGTCGCTATGAAATACGAGTACTATGTGTTCTGAGACATTTCCTTCTAAATCGAGTAACGTTTCTATGGAAACGACAGGATTTTCTTTTGGTATACGACAATCACATTTCCGATCCACTAATCCTTCTTTACTGCATCGCTCACTCCCAAACATTGACGAATTCACACGGAAATTGCTTCGCTATGAAATACGAGTACTTTGTGTTCTAAGACATTTCCTTCTAAATCGAGTAACGTTTCTATGGAAACGACAGGATTTTCTCTTGGGATACGACAATCACATTTCCGATCCAGTAATCCTTCTTTACTGCATCCCTCACTCCCACACATTGACGAATTCACACGGAAATTGCGTCGCTATGAAATACGAGTACTATGTGTTCTAAGACATTTCCTTCCAAAACAAGTAACGTTTCTATGGAAACGACAGGATTTTCTTTTGGGATACGACAATCACATTTCCGATCCACTAATCCTTCTTTACTGCATCCCTCACTCCCACATATTGACGAATTCACACGGAAATTGCGTCGCTATGAAATACGAGTACTATGTGTTCTAAGACATTTCCATCTAAATCGTGTAACGTTTCTATGGAAACGACAGGATATTCTTTTGGGATACGACAATCACATTTCCGATCCACTAATCCTTCTTTACTGCATCCCTCACTCCCAAACATTGACGAATTCACACGGAAATTGCTTCGCAATGAAATACGAGTAGTTTGTGTTCTAAGACATTTCCTTCTAAATCGAGTAACGTTACTATGGAAACGACAGGATTTTCTTTTGGGATACGACAATCTCATTTCCGATCCACTAATCCTTCTTTACTGCATCCCTCACTCCCAAACATTGAAGAATTCACACGGAAATTGCGTCGCTATGAAATACGAGTACTATGTGTTCTAAGACATTTCCTTGTAAATCGAGTAACGTTTCTATGGAAACGGCAGGAGATTCTTTTGGGATACGACAATCACATTTCCAATCCACTAATCCTTCTTTACTGCATCCCTCACTCCCACACATTGACGAATTCACACGGAAAATGCGTCGCTATGAAATACGAGTACTATGTGTTCTAAGACATTTCCTTCTAAATCGAAAAACGTTTCTATGGAAACGACAGGATTTTCTTTTGGGATACGACAATCACATTTACGATCCACTAATCCTTCTTTACTGCATCCCTCACTCCCACACATTGACGAATTCACACGGAAATTCCGTCGCTACGTAATTCGGGTATTATGTGTTCTAAGACATTTCCTTCTAAATCGAGTAACGCTTCTATGGAAACGACAGGATTTTCTTTTGGGATACGACAATCTCATTACCGATCCACTAATCCTTCTTTACTGCATCCCTCACTCCCACACATTGAGGAAATCAAACGGAAATTGCGTCGCTATGAAACACGAGTACTATGTGTTCTAAGACATTTCCTTGTAAATCGAGTAACGTTTCTATGGAAACGACAGGATTTTCTTTTGTGATACGACAATCACATTTCCGATCCACTAATCCTTCTTTACTGCATCCCTCACTCCCACACATTGACGAATTCACACGGAAATTGCGTCGCTATGAAATACGAGTACTATGTGTTCTAAGACATTTCCTTCTAAATCGAGTAACGTTTCTATGGAAACCGCAGGATTTTCTTTTGGGATACGACAATCTCATTTCGCGATCCACTAATCCTTCTTTACTGCATCCCTCACTCCCAAACATTGACGAATTCACACGGAAATTGCGTCGCTATGAAATACGAGTACTATGTGTTCTAAGACATTTCCTTCTAAATCGAGTAACGTTTCTATGGAAACGACAGGATTTTCTTTTGGGATACGACAATCACATTTCCGATCCACTAATCCTTCTTAACTGCATCCCTCACTAACACACATTGACGAATTCACACGGAAATTGTGTCGGTATGAAATACGAGTACTAAGTGTTCTAAGACATTTCCTTGCAGATCGAGTAACGTTTCTATGGAAACAACAGGATTGACTTTTGGGATACGACAATCTCATTTCTGATCCACTAATCCTTCTTTACTGCATCCCTCACTCCCACACATTGACGAATTCACACGGTTATTGCGTCGCTATGAAATACGAGTACTATGTGTTCTAAGACATTTCCTTCTAAATCGAGTAACGTTTCTATTGAAACGACAGGATTTTCTTTTGGGATACGACAATCACTTTTCCGATCCACTAATCCTTCTTTACTGCATCCCTCACTCCCACACATTGACGAATTCACACGGAAATTGCGTCGGTATGAAATACGAGTACTATGTGTTCTAAGACATTTCCTTCTAAATCGAGTAACGTTTCTATAGAAACGACAGGATTTTCTTTTGGGATACGACATTCTCCTTTCCGATCCACTAATCCTTCTTTACTGCATCCCTCACTCCCACACATTGACGAATTCACACGGAAATTCCGTCGCTACGAAATACGAGTATTATGTGTTCTAAGACATTTCCTTCTAAATCGAGTAACGTTTCTATGGAAACGACAAAATTTTCTTTTGGGATACGACAATCTCATTTCCGTTCCACTAATCCTTCTTTACTGCATCCCTCACTCCCACACATTGAAGAATTCACACGGAAATTGCGTCGCTATGAAATACGAGTTATATCTGTTCTAAGACATTTCCTTGTAAATCGAGTAACGTTTCTATGGAAACGACAGGATTTTCTTTTGGGATACGACAATCACATTTCCGATCCACTAATCCTTCTTTACTGCATCCCTCACTCCCACACATTGACGAATTCACACGGAAATTGCTTCGCTATGAAATACGAGTACTATGTGTTCTAAGACATTTCCTTCTAAATCGAGTAACGTTTCTATGGAAACGACAGGATTTTCTTTTCGGATACGACAATCACATTTCCGATTCACTAATCCTTCTTTACTGCATCGCTCACTCCCAAACATTGACGAATTCACACGGATATTGCTTCGCTATGAAATACGAGTACTTTGTGTTCTAAGACATCTCCTTCTAAATCGAGTAACGTTTCTATGGAAACGACAGGATTTTCTTTTGGGATACGACAATCTCATTTCCGATCCACTAATCCTTCTTTACTGCATCTCTCACTCCCAAACATTGACGAATTCACACGGAAATTGCGTCGCTATGAAATGGGAGTACTATGTGTTCTAAGACATTTCCTTCTAAATTGAGTAACGTTTCGATGGAAACGACAGGATTTTCTTTTGGGATACGACATTCTCATTTCCGATCCACTAATCCTTCTTTACTGCATCCCTCACTCCCACACATTGACGAATTCACACGGAAATTCCGTCGCTACGAAATACGAGTATTATGTGTTCTAAGACATTTCCATCTAAATCGAGTAACGTTTCTATGGAAACGACAGGATTTTCTTTTGGGATACGACAATCTCATTTCCGTTCCACTAATCCTTCTTTACTGCATCCCTCACTCCCACACATTGAAGAATTCACACGGAAATTGCGTCGCTATGAAATACGAGTTATATCTGTTCTAAGACATTTCCTTGTAAATCGAGTAACGTTTCTATGGAAACGACAGGATTTTCTTTTGGGATACGACAATCACATTTCCGATCCACTAATCCTTCTTTACTGCATCCCTCACTCCCACACATTGACGAATTCACACGGAAATTGCTTCGCTATGAAATACGAGTACTATGTGTTCTAAGACATTTCCTTCTAAATCGAGTAACGTTTCTATGGAAACGACAGGATTTTCTTTTCGGATACGACAATCACATTTCCGATTCACTAATCCTTTTTTACTGCATCGCTCACTCCCAAACATTGACGAATTCACACGGATATTGCTTCGCTATGAAATACGAGTACCTTGTGTTCTAAGACATCTCCTTCTAAATCGAGTAACGTTTCTATGGAAACGACAGGATTTTCTTTTGGGATACGACAATCTCATTTCCGATCCACTAATCCTTCTTTACTGCATCTCTCACTCCCAAACATTGACGAATTCACACGGAAATTGCGTCGCTATGAAATAGGAGTACTATGTGTTCTAAGACATTTCCTTCTAAATTGAGTAACGTTTCGATGGAAACGACAGGATTTTCTTTTGGGATACGACAATCACATTTCCGATCCACTAATCCTTCTTTACTGCATCCCTCACTCCCACACATTGACGAATTCACACGGAAATAGCGTCGCTATGAAATAGGAGTACTATGTGTTCTAAGACTTTTCCTTCTAAATCGAGTAACGTTTCTATGGAAACGACAGGATTTTCTTTTGGGATACGACAATCACATTTCCAATCCACTAATCCTTCTTTACTGCATCCCACACTCCCACATATTGACGAATTCACACGGAAATTGCGTCGCTATAAAATACGAGTACTATGTGTTCTAAGACATTTCCTTCTAAATCGAGTAACGTTTCTATGGAAACGACAGGATTTTCTTTTGGGATACGACAATCACATTTCCGATCCACTAATCCTTCTTTACTGCATCCCTCACTCCCACACATTGACGAATTCACACGGAAATTCCGTCGCTACGAAATACGAGTATTATGTGTTCTAAGACATTTCCTTCTAAATCGAGTAACGTTTCTATGGAAACGACAGGAATTTCTTTTTGGATACGACTATCTCATTTCCGATCCACTAATCCTTCTTTACTGCATCCCACACTCCCAAACATTGACGAATTCACACGGAAATTGCGTCGCTATGAAATACGAGTACTATGTGTTCTAAGACATTTCCTTCTAAATCGAGTAACGTTTCTATGGAAACGACAGGATTTTCTTTTGGGATACGACAATCACATTTCCGATCCACTAATCCTTCTTTACTGCATCCCTCACTCCCAAACATTGACGAACTCACACGGAAATTGCTTCGCTATGAAATACGAGTAGTTTGTGTTCTAAGACATTTCCTTCTAAATCGAGTAACGTTTCTATGGAAACGACAGGATTTTCTTTTGGGATACGACAATCTCATTTCCGATGCACTAATCCTTCTTTACTGCATCCCTCACTCCCAAACATTGAAGAATTCACACGGAAATTGCGTCGCTATGAAATACGAGTACTATGTGTTCTAAGACATTTCCTTGTAAATCGAGTAACGTTTCTATGGAAACGACAGGATTTTCTTTTGGGATACGACAATCACATTTCCAATCCACGAATCCTTCTTTACTGCATCCCTCACTCCCACACATTGACGAATTCACACGGAAAATGCGTCGCTATGAAATACGTGTACTATGTGTTCTAAGACATTTCCTTCTAAATCGAGTAACGTTTCTATGGAAACGACAGGATTTTCTTTTGGGATACGACAATCACATTTACGATCAACTAATCCTTCTTTACTGCATCCCTCACTCCCACACATTGACGAATTCACACGGAAATTCCGTCGCTACGAAATACGGGTATTATGTGTTCTAAGACATTTCCTTCTAAATCGAGTAACGCTTCTATGGAAACGACAGGATTTTCGTTTGGGATACGACAATCTCATTACCGATCCATTAATCCTTCTTTACTGCATCCCTCACTCCCACACATTGAAGAATTCAAACGGCAATTGCGTCGCTATGAAATACGAGTACTATGTGTTCTAAGACATTTCCTTGTAAATCGAGTAACGTTTCTATGGAAACGACAGGATTTTCTTTTGTGATACGACAATCACATTTCCGATCCACTAATCCTTCTTTACTGCATCCCTCACTCCCACACATTGACGAATTCACACGGAAATTGTGTCGGTATGAAATACGAGTACTATGTGTTCTAAGACATTTCCTTCTAAATCGAGTAACGTTTCTATGGAAACGACAGGATTTTCTTTTGGGATACGACAATCTCATTTCCGATCCACTAATCCTTCTTTACTGCATCCCTCACTCCCAAACATTGAAGAATTCACACGGAAATTGCGTCGCTATGAAATGCGAGTACTATGTGTTCTAAGACATTTCCTTGTAAATCGAGTAATGTTTCTATGGAAACGACAGGAATTTCTTAAGGGATACGACAAACACATTTCCGATCCACTAATCCTCCTTTACTGCATCCCTCACTCCCACATATTGACGAATTCACACGGAAATTGCGTCGCTTTGAAATACGAGTACTATGTGTTCTAAGACATTTCCTTCTAAATCGAGTAACGTTTCTATGGAAACGACAGGATTTTCTTTTGGGATACGACAATCACATTTACGATCCACTAATCCTTCTTTACTGCATCCCTCACTCCCACACATTGACGAATTCACACGGAAATTGCGTCGCTATGAAATACGAGTACTATGTGTTCTAAGACATTTCCTTCTAAATCGAGTAACGTTTCTATGGAAACGACAGGATTTTCTTTTCGGATACGACAATCACATTTCCGATCCACTAATCCTTCTTTACTGCATCCCTCACTCCCACACATTGACGAATTCACACGGAAATTCCGTCGCTACGAAACACGAGTATTATGTGTTCTAAGACATTTCCTTCTAAATCGAGTAACGTTTCTTTGGAAACGACAGGATTTTCTTTTGGGATACGACAATCTCATTTCCGATCCACTAATCCTTCTTTTCTGCATCCCTCACTCCCAAACATTGACGAATTCACACGGAAATTGCGGCGCTATGAAATACGAGTACTATGTGTTCTAAGACATTTCCTTCTAAAACGAGTAACGTTTCTATGGAAACGACAGAAATTTCTTTTGGGATACGACAATCACATTTCCGATCCACTAATCCTTCTTTACTGCATCCCACACTAATAAACATTGACGAATTCACACGGAAATTGCTTCGCTATGAAATACGAGTACTTTGTGTTCTAAGACATTTCCTTCTAAATCGGGTAACGTTTCTATGGAAACGACAGGATTTTCTTTTGGGATACGACAATCTCATTTCCGATCCACTAATCCTTCTTTACTGCATCCCTCACTCCCAAACATTGAAGAATTCACACGGAAATTGCGTCGCTATGAAATACGAGTACTATGTGTTCTAAGACATTTCCTTGTAAATCGAGTAACGTTTCTATGGAAACGACAGGATTTTCTTTTGGGATACGACAATCACATTTCCGATCCACTAATCCTTCTTTACTGCATCCCTCACTCCCACACATTGACGAATTCACACGGAAATTGCGTCGCTATGAAATACGAGTACTAATTGTTCTAAGACATTTCCTTCTAAAATCGAGTAACGTTTCTATGGAAACGACAGGATTTTCTTTTGGGATACGACAATCACATTTCGGATCCACTAATCCTTCTTTACTGCATCCCTCACTCCCACACATTGACGAATTCACACGGAAATTCCGTTGCTACGAAATACGAGTATTATGTGTTCTAAGACATTTCCTTCTAAATCGAGTAACGCTTCTATGGAAACGACAGGATTTTCTTTTGGGATACGAGAATCTCATTACAGATCCACTAATCCTTCTTTACTGCATCCCTCACTCCCACACATTGAAGAATTCACACGGAAATTGCGTCGCTATGAAATACGAGTACTATGTGTTCTAAGACATTTCCTTGTAAATCGTGTAACGTTTCTATGGAAACGACAGGATTTTCTTTTGGGATACGACAATCACATTTCCGATCCACTAATCCTTCTTTACTGCATCCCTCACTCCCACACATTGACGAATTCACACGGAAATTGCGTCGTTATGAAATACGAGTACTATGTGTTCTAAGACATTTCCTTCTAAATCGCGTAACGATTCTATGGAAACGACAGGATTTTCTTTTGGGATACGACAATCTCATTTCCGATCCACTAATCCTTCTTTACTGCATCCCTCACTCCCAAACATTGACGAATTCACACAAAAATTGCGTAGCTATGAAATACGAGTACTATGTGTTCTAAGACATTTCCTTCTAAATCGAGTAACGTTTCTATGGAAACGACAGGATTTTCTTTTGGGATACGACAATCTCATTTCCGATCCACTAATCCTTCTTTACTGCATCCCTCACTCCCACACATTGAAGAATTCACACGGAAATTGCGTCGCTATGAAATACGAGTAATATCTGTTCTAAGACATTTCCTTGTAAATCGAGTAACGTTTCTATGTGAACGACAAGATTTTCTTTTGGGATACGACAATCACATTTCTGATCCACTAATCCTTCTTTACTGCATCCCTCATTCCCACACATTGACAAATTCACACGGAAATTGCTTCGCTATGAAATACGAGTACTATGTGTTCTAAGACATTTCCTTCTAAATCGAGTAACGTTTCTATCGAAACGACAGGATTTTCTTTTGGGATACGACAATCACATTTCCGATCCACTAATCCTTCTTTACTGCATCCCTCACTCCCAAACATTGACGAATTCACACGGAAATTGCGTCGCTATGTAATACGAGTACTATGTGTTCTAAGACATTTCGTTCTAAATCGAGTAACGTTTCTATGGAAACGACAGGATTTTCTTTTGGGATACGACAATCACATTTCCGATCCACTAATCCTTCTTTACTGCATCCCTCACTCCCAAACATTGACGAACTCACACGGAAATTGCTTCGCTATGAAATACGAGTAGTTTGTGTTCTAAGACATTTCCTTCTAAATCGAGTAACGTTTCTATGGAAACGACAGGATTTTCTTTTGGGATACGACAATCTCATTTCCGATGCACTAATCCTTCTTTACTGCATCCCTCACTCCCAAACATTGAAGAATTCACACGGAAATTGCGTCGCTATGAAATACGAGTACTATGTGTTCTAAGACATTTCCTTGTAAATCGAGTAACGTTTCTATGGAAACGACAGGATTTTCTTTTGGGATACGACAATCACATTTCCAATCCACGAATCCTTCTTTACTGCATCCCTCACTCCCACACATTGACGAATTCACACGGAAAATGCGTCGCTATGAAATACGTGTACTATGTGTTCTAAGACATTTCCTTCTAAATCGAGTAACGTTTCTATGGAAACGACAGGATTTTCTTTTGGGATACGACAATCACATTTACGATCAACTAATCCTTCTTTACTGCATCCCTCACTCAGACACATTGACGAATTCACACGGAAATTCCGTCGCTACGAAATACGGGTATTATGTGTTCTAAGACATTTCCTTCTAAATCGAGTAACGCTTCTATGGAAACGACAGGATTTTCGTTTGGGATACGACAATCTCATTACCGATCCATTAATCCTTCTTTACTGCATCCCTCACTCCCACACATTGAAGAATTCAAACGGCAATTGCGTCGCTATGAAATACGAGTACTATGTGTTCTAAGACATTTCCTTGTAAATCGAGTAACGTTTCTATGGAAACGACAGGATTTTCTTTTGTGATACGACAATCACATTTCCGATCCACTAATCCTTCTTTACTGCATCCCTCACTCCCACACATTGACGAATTCACACGGAAATTGTGTCGGTATGAAATACGAGTACTATGTGTTCTAAGACATTTCCTTCTAAATCGAGTAACGTTTCTATGGAAACGACAGGATTTTCTTTTGGGATACGACAATCTCATTTCCGATCCACTAATCCTTCTTTACTGCATCCCTCACTCCCAAACATTGAAGAATTCACACGGAAATTGCGTCGCTATGAAATGCGAGTACTATGTGTTCTAAGACATTTCCTTGTAAATCGAGTAATGTTTCTATGGAAACGACAGGAATTTCTTAAGGGATACGACAAACACATTTCCGATCCACTAATCCTCCTTTACTGCATCCCTCACTCCCACATATTGACGAATTCACACGGAAATTGCGTCGCTTTGAAATACGAGTACTATGTGTTCTAAGACATTTCCTTCTAAATCGAGTAACGTTTCTATGGAAACGACAGGATTTTCTTTTGGGATACGACAATCACATTTACGATCCACTAATCCTTCTTTACTGCATCCCTCACTCCCACACATTGACGAATTCACACGGAAATTGCGTCGCTATGAAATACGAGTACTATGTGTTCTAAGACATTTCCTTCTAAATCGAGTAACGTTTCTATGGAAACGACAGGATTTTCTTTTCGGATACGACAATCACATTTCCGATCCACTAATCCTTCTTTACTGCATCCCTCACTCCCACACATTGACGAATTCACACGGAAATTCCGTCGCTACGAAACACGAGTATTATGTGTTCTAAGACATTTCCTTCTAAATCGAGTAACGTTTCTTTGGAAACGACAGGATTTTCTTTTGGGATACGACAATCTCATTTCCGATCCACTAATCCTTCTTTTCTGCATCCCTCACTCCCAAACATTGACGAATTCACACGGAAATTGCGGCGCTATGAAATACGAGTACTATGTGTTCTAAGACATTTATTTCTAAAACGAGTAACGTTTCTATGGAAACGACAGAAATTTCTTTTGGGATACGACAATCACATTTCCGATCCACTAATCCTTCTTTACTGCATCCCACACTCCCAAACATTGACGAATTCACACGGAAATTGCTTCGCTATGAAATACGAGTACTTTGTGTTCTAAGACATTTCCTTCTAAATCGAGTAACGTTTCTATGGAAACGACAGGATTTTCTTTTGGGATACGACAATCTCATTTCCGATCCACTAATCCTTCTTTACTGCATCCCTCACTCCCAAACATTGAAGAATTCACACGGAAATTGCGTCGCTATGAAATACGAGTACTATGTGTTCTAAGACATTTCCTTGTAAATCGAGTAACGTTTCTATGGAAACGACAGGATTTTCTTTTGGGATACGACAATCACATTTCCGATCCACTAATCCTTCTTTACTGCATCCCTCACTCCCACACATTGACGAATTCACACGGAAATTGCGTCGCTATGAAATACGAGTACTAATTGTTCTAAGACATTTCCTTCTAAATCGAGTAACGTTTCTATGGAAACGACAGGATTTTCTTTTGGGATACGACAATCACATTTCGGATCCACTAATCCTTCTTTACTGCATCCCTCACTCCCACACATTGACGAATTCACACGGAAATTCCGTTGCTACGAAATACGAGTATTATGTGTTCTAAGACATTTCCTTCTAAATCGAGTAACGCTTCTATGGAAACGACAGGATTTTCTTTTGGGATACGAGAATCTCATTACAGATCCACTAATCCTTCTTTACTGCATCCCTCACTCCCACACATTGAAGAATTCACACGGAAATTGCGTCGCTATGAAATACGAGTACTATGTGTTCTAAGACATTTCCTTGTAAATCGTGTAACGTTTCTATGGAAACGACAGGATTTTCTTTTGGGATACGACAATCACATTTCCGATCCACTAATCCTTCTTTACTGCATCCCTCACTCCCACACATTGACGAATTCACACGGAAATTGCGTCGTTATGAAATACGAGTACTATGTGTTCTAAGACATTTCCTTCTAAATCGCGTAACGATTCTATGGAAACGACAGGATTTTCTTTTGGGATACGACAATCTCATTTCCGATCCACTAATCCTTCTTTACTGCATCCCTCACTCCCAAACATTGACGAATTCACACAAAAATTGCGTAGCTATGAAATACGAGTACTATGTGTTCTAAGACATTTCCTTCTAAATCGAGTAACGTTTCTATGGAAACGACAGGATTTTCTTTTGGGATACGACAATCTCATTTCCGATCCACTAATCCTTCTTTACTGCATCCATCACTCCCACACATTGACGAATTCACACGGAAATTCCGTCGCTACGAAATACGAGTATTATGTGTTCTAAGACATTTCCTTCTAAATCGAGTAACGCTTCTATGGAAACGACAGGATTTTCTTTTGGGATACGACAATCTCATTTCCGATCCACTAATCCTTCTTTACTGCATCCCTCACTCCCACACATTGAAGAATTCACACGGAAATTGCGTCGCTATGAAATACGAGTAATATCTGTTCTAAGACATTTCCTTGTAAATCGAGTAACGTTTCTATGTGAACGACAAGATTTTCTTTTGGGATACGACAATCACATTTCTGATCCACTAATCCTTCTTTACTGCATCCCTCATTCCCACACATTGACAAATTCACACGGAAATTGCTTCGCTATGAAATACGAGTACTATGTGTTCTAAGACATTTCCTTCTAAATCGAGTAACGTTTCTATCGAAACGACAGGATTTTCTTTTGGGATACGACAATCACATTTCCGATCCACTAATCCTTCTTTACTGCATCCCTCACTCCCAAACATTGACGAATTCACACGGAAATTGCGTCGCTATGAAATACGAGTACTATGTGTTCTAAGACATTTCCTTCTAAATCGAGTAACGTTTCCATGGAAACGACACGATTTTCTTTTGGTATACGACAATCACATTTCCGATCCACTAATCCTTCCTTACTGCATCCCTCACTCCCAAACATTGACGAATTCACACGGAAATTGCTTCGCTATGAAATACGAGTACTTTGTGTTCTAAGACATTTCCTTCTAAATCGAGTAACGTTTCTATGGAAACGACAGGATTTTCTTTTGGGATACGACAATCACATTTCCGATCCACTAATCGTTCTTTACTGCATCCCTCACACCCAAACATTGACGAATTCACACGGAAATTGCGTCGCTATGAAATACGAGTACTATGTGTTCTAAGACATTTCCATCTAAATCGAGTAACGTTACTATGGAAACGACAGGATTTTCTTTTGGGATACGACAATCACATTTCCGATTCACTAATCCTTCTTTACTGCATCCCTCGCTCCCACACATTGACGAATTCACACGGAAATTCCTTCGCTACGAAATACGAGTATTATGTGTTCTAAGACATTTCCTTCTAAATCGAGTAACGTTTCTATGGAAACGATAGGATTTTCTTTTGGGATACGACAATCTCATTTCCGATCCACTAATCCTTCTTTACTGCATCCCTCACTCCCACACATTGACGAATTCACACGGAAATTGCGTCGCTATGAAATACGAGTACTATGTGTTCTAAGACATTTCCTTCTAAATCGAGTAACGTTTCTATGGAAACGACAGGATTTTCTTTTGGGATACGACAATCTCATTTCCGATCCACTAATCTTTCTTTACTGCATCCCTCACTTCCAAACATTGACGAATTCACACGGAAATTGCGTCGCTATGAAATACGAGTACTATGTGTTCTAAGACATTTCCTTCTAAATCGAGTAACGTTACTATGGAAACGACAGGATTTTCTTTTGGGATACGACAATCACATTTCCGATCCACCAATCCTTCTTTACTGCATCCCTCACTCCTACACATTGACGAATTCACAAGGAAATTCCGTCGCTACGAAATACGAGTATTATGTGTTCTAAGACATTTCCTTCTAAATCGAGTAACGTTTCTATGGAAACGACAGGATTTTCTTTTGGGATACGACAATCTCATT